>NW_017677949.1:19788-20413 GCF_001879085.1 Nicotiana attenuata
ACGGCGGAAGGGAAGGGCTATAGCACACGAAAATTTGGGACTTGGGCGGATTTCCAGTTTTATGGCCGTAAAATGCTAAAAAATATAATCTGGTCATAACGGGGCAGTGACAATGGTTCCTTAGATCTTATATGATGTCCCGGACAAATATTAGGCGATTTGGGTACGGATCTGTACGGGCCCACGGCGGAAGGGAAGGGCTATTGCACACGAAAATTTGGGACTCGGTATGATTTCCAGTTTTATGGCCGTAAAATGCCAAAAAGTGTAATCTGGACATGGCGGGGCAATGATAATGATTCCTTAGGTCGTATATGATGAACCGAACAGATATTAGGTGATCCGGTTCCAGATCCGTCCAGGACCACGGCGGAAGGGAAGGGTTATAGCACTTGAAAATTGGGGACTCGGGTGGAATTCCAATATTATGGCCGTAAAATTCCGAAAAATGTAATCTGGTCATGGCGGGGTGGTGACAATGGTTCCTCAGGTCTTATTTGATGTCTCGGACAAATATTAGGCGATCCGGGTACGGATCTGTCCGGGCCCACGGCGGAAGGGAAGGGCTATAGCACACGAAAATTTGGGACTCGGGCGGATTTCCAGTTTTATGGCCGTAAAATGC
>NW_017677949.1:25032-25710 GCF_001879085.1 Nicotiana attenuata
AATCTCTGGAAGAATACTGCAGTAGCCTATTACGTATCCCATGCTCCACTTGATCACTACATACAGTCACATTGATTATATCTTCATCAATACCAAAATTACTGTGGTACCAGAAAATAAAAGGGCTCCCAATCCAATCCAATTATCATACCAAAACATAGAAGATCCCATTCTCAACTTCCAGATGATCTGATGTTCTATTAAGTCTCTACAGTCAAGCATCTTCCTCCATACATGAGATCCTTCCCTCCCATGGCACAATTACTGCATTTAGTTTCTTGCAGTACTTCTGAGACATAAATGCACTCCATAGGCTTGGCTTAGTCCTGAAATTCCACCACAGTTTGCAAAAGAGAGCTTTAGACACATCATGAAGTGACCTGAATCCTATTCCTCCCTCTTCACATGGCATACATAATGTAGACCATGCTGCCCAATGCCTACTTTGACCTCCCACAGCACTGCTCCAGAAAAATTGTGCAAAAATCTTGTGCAACCTATTTATCACAAAATTAGGAGGATTTACAGCAGATAGCAGATGTACAGGCATACTTTGTAATACACTAGAGATCAGTACTGCTCTCCCTCCAATAGATAATAACTTTCCTTTCCATGCTTGTAGTTTGTCCATAATCTTTGATATCATAGGTTGGTAATATTCCAATTTTCTCCTTGCAT
>NW_017677950.1:0-25710 GCF_001879085.1 Nicotiana attenuata
TCCACTCCGCTAGTCTCCTTTTCCAACATAAGTCTCCGCTCCTAGTAGAATTGATAGAATGGGTACTCACTTCATATTCGCCTTTGCCAACATAGACTCACTTAACCCTGTTAGATTTATTTTAGACAAGGTCTCCACTCGCATAGCTCGCCTTTTTGCAATAGGTTCTCCACTCCCGTTGATTTATTTTTAGACATAGGGTCTCCACTCCCTAGTCACGCCTTTTGACAACATAGGCCTGCACTCCCTAGTGAGATTATTTAGAATAGGTCTCCATCCCTAGTTGCCCTTTGCCAAGCATAGGTTTCGCTCCCTAGTTGAGATTATTTTAGACATAGCGGTCTCCACTCCCTAGTCCGCATTTTGCCAACATACGGTCTCACTCCTAGTTGAGATCTATTTTAAAGACATACGGTCTCCACTCCTAGTCGCCTTTGCAACATAGGGTCGTCCACTCCCTATTGAGATTATTTTCGACGTAGGGTCTCCACTCCCTAGTCGCCTTTTCCTAACATAGGGTCCCACTCCCTAGTTGAGATTATTTTAGAATCATTATGAATCTTTCCCACTTCACCTTTGGTCGCACTTTTGCCAAATCAGGGTCTCCGCTCCCTAAGTTGAATTATTTTAGACATAGGGTCTCCACTCCCTAGTCGCCTTTGCCAACATAGGTCTCCACTCCCTAGTTGAGATTATTTTAGACATAGGTACTCCATTCCTCTAGTCGACTTTTGTCACATAGGGTCTCCACTCCCTAGTTGAGTTAATATTTAGACATAGGTCTCGCTCTTAACGCTTTCAACATAGGGTCTCCACCCTAGTTGAGATATTTAGAAAGGGTCTCCACTACATATGTTGCCTTTCGCTGAACATAGGTTCCATCCCTATGTTAGAGATTATTTATTACCAATACATAGGTCCTCTGACTACTCTACGTTGGATAGGATTCCATTATTTTAGGACATAGGGTCTCCACTCCCATATGCCTTCTAGTGCAACCATAGGGTCTCCACTCCCTAGTTGAGATTATTTTAGACATAGGGTCTCCACTCCTGTCCGCCTTTGCAACAACATAAGGGTCTCCACTCCCTAGTTGAGATTATTATTAGACACTAGGGTCTCCACTCCCTAGTCTTTTTTCACAACATAGGATCTCCACTCCTAGTTGAGATTATTTTTTTAGACATAGGTCTCCACCCCTAGTCGCCTTTTGCCAACATAGGGTTCTCCGCTTCCTATAGTTGAGATTATTTATGACAATAGGGTTCTCCATCCTCTAGCTGCATAGGATACCTATTTCTTATGCGACATAGTCTCCACTCGTAGCGCTTTGCTCAATCCTGTCTCCACTCCCAGTTGAGTTTATTTAGATATAGGGTCTCCACTCCCTAGTCGGCCTTTTTGCCAAAATAGGGCTCATCTCCCTAGTTGGAGATTATTTTAGACATAGGTCTCCACTCACCTAGTCGCCTTTTCCAAATATATGGTCTCCGCTCACCTAGTTGAGATTATTATTAAGATCATAGGGTCTCATTCCTAGTCGCCATTTGCCAACATAACATCTCCACTCCTAGTTGAGATTATTTAAAACACTAGGGTCTCACTCCCTAGTCCTCTTTGGAACATAGGGTCTCCCTCCCAGTTATGATTATTTTAGACAATAGGGTCTCCACTCTCTAGTTGCCTTTTGCCACATAGGGTCTCCACTCCCTATTGTTGCCAAGATATCTTTAGAACATAGAGGTCTCCACTCCCTAGTCGCTTTTTCCTAACATAGGGTTCCACTCCCTAGTTAGATTATTTAGCACATAGTCTCCCACCTTCTATTCCCTTGTTGCCACATAGGGTCTCCACATCCTAGTTGAGATATAATTAGACATAGGGTCTCCACTCCCTAGTCGCCTTTTAGCCAACATAGGGTCTCTATCCCTAGTTGAGATTATTTAGACATAGGTGTCCTCCACTCCCTAGTTTGAATTACATCATTTTTAGACATAGGTCTCAACTCCCTAGTCGCCTTTTGCCATCATAGGGTCTCGCTCTCCTAGTTGAGTTATATTTAGGACATAGGGTCTCCACTCCCTAGTGCCTTTTTCCACATAGGTCCCACTCCTAGTTGAGATTATTTTAGACATAGGTCTCCACTCCCTAGTCGTTCCTTTTCCAACATAGAGGTCTCCACTCCCTATTGAGATTATTTTTAGACATAAGGGTCTCCACTCCAGTTCGCCTTTTTGCCTAACATAGAGGTCTCCACTCCCTAGTTGAGTATTATTTTAGACCATGGGTCTCTACTACTAGCCGCCTTTGCCAACATAGGTGTCTCCATCTCCCAGTTGAGATTATTTTTAGCATCAAGGGTCTCCACTCCCTAGTCGCCTTTGGCCAACATAAGGCCTCCACCCCTAGTTAGATTATTTTAGACATAGGGTCTCACTCCCTAGTCGCTTTTGCCAACATGGGTCTCCTCCCTTAGTGAGATTATTTTAGACATAGGTCTCCACTCCCTAAGTCGCCTTTTGCCACAACATAGGTTCTCACTCCTTAGTTGAAGATTATAAACATAGGTCTCCACTCCCTATCACTGGCTTGCCAACAATAGGGTCTCAGCTCCTAGTTGAGATTTAATTTGAGACAATAGGGTCTCCACTCCTAGTCGCCTTTTGCCAACATAGGGTCTCCACTCCCTAGTATTGAGATTATTTTTAACATAGGGCTCCCACTCCTAGTCGCCTTTTGCAACATAGGGTATCCACTCCCTAGTTGAGATTATTTTAGAAAGGGTCTCATCACTAGTCGCTTTTTCAACAAGGGTCTCCACTCCCTAGTTGGACTATTTTTGAGACATAGGTCTCCACTCACCCTAAGTTGACAATTATTTTAGACATAGGGTCTCCACTCCTAGTCGCCTTTGCCAACATAGTCTCTTCGCCTAGTTGAGAATTATTTTAGGCATAGAGGTCTCCACTCCTAGTTGCCTTTTGCCAACATAGGTCTCCGCTCCCTAGTTGAGATTAATTTTAAGACAATAGGGTCTCCACTCCCTAGTGCCTATTTGCCAACATAGGGTCTCCACTCCCTAGTTGAGATTATTTTAGACATAAGGGTCTCACTCCTCACTAGTGCCTTTTGCCAACATAGGTGTCGCTCCCTAGTTGATTTTTAGACATAGGGTCTCATTCCCTAGTCGCCTTTTTCAACAAGGGTCTTCCACTCCCTAGTTGAGATTATTTTAGACATAGGTCTCCAACTCCTAGTCGCCTTTGCCAACATAGGGTCTCTCACTCCCTAGTTGAGATATTATTTTAGAAGCATCAGTGGTCTCCACCTCCACTAGTGCTTTTCAACATAGGGTCGTCCACTCCTTCTCAGATTATTCATAACTAGAGTTCTTCAGCATCGTCTTTCATCATAGTCGCACCTTTTGCCAACATAGGGTCTCACTCCCTAGTTGAGTACTTTTAGAACATAGGGTCTCACCTCCCTATGCCTTTTGCCAACATAGGCTCTCCGCTCCTAGTTGAGATATATTTTTAGACATAGGGTCTCTACTTCCCTAGTCACCTTTTGCCACATAGGGTCTCCACTCCCTAGTTGAGATTATTTAAGACATAGGTCTCACTCCCTAGTCGCCTTTTTCCAAACATATGGGTCTCCACTCCCTAGTTGAGATTATTTAGACATAGGGTCTCCACTCCCTAGTCGCCTTTTACAACCATAGGTCTCCACTCCCTAGTTGAGATTATTTTTAGACATAGTCTCTAATCCTCAGTCCGCTTTTAATTCATAGGTTCTCCACTCCTAGTTGAGTTATTTTTAGAGCATGGGTCTTTCTCCTCCCTAAGTCGCCTTTTGCCAACATGGGGTCTCCACTCCCTAGTAGATTATTTAGACATAGGGTCTCCACGTACCCTAGTTACCTGCCCGAGTTCCGCCAACATAGGTCTTCGCTCCCTAGTTGAGATTATTTTAGACATAGGGTCTCCCTACCCTAGTCTGCCTTTGTTCAACATAGGGTCTCCACTCCCTAAGTTGAGATTATTTTAGACATAGGGTCTTCCACTCCTTGTCCCTTTTGCCAACATAGGGTCTCCACTCCCTAGTTGAGATTATTTTAGACATAGGGTCTCCAATCCCTAGTCGCCTTTTGCCAACAAGCTCGCTCCCCTAGTTGAGATTATTTAGACATAGGGTTTCCACTCTAAGTCGCCTATTTCAAACATAGCGGTCTCCTCTCCCTATTAGAGATTAATATTAGACATAGGTCTCACTCCCTAGTGCCTTTTGCCACATACATAGGGTCTCCATCATTAGTTGAGATTATTTTAGACATAGGTCTCCACTCCCTAGTTTGAAGACTATTTAAGACAGTAGCGGTCTCCAAATACTACTAGTCGCCTTTTCTTGCCCAAATATGGTTACACATGGATGTCCACCCCTAGTCGCCTTTTTCCAACATAGGTCTCCACTCCCAGTTGAGATTATATATTTAGACATAGGGTCTACCACTCCCTAGTCGCTTTTGCCATACATTAGGGTCTCCACTCCCTAGTTGAGATTATTTTAGACATAGGGTCTCCACCCCATCCAACCTAGGGTCTCCACTTAGTTGAGATTATTTAGACAATAGGGTTCTCCACTCCAGTTAGTTTTTCTTAGACATAGGCTCCTCCCTCTCTAAACGCTCTTTTGCCACATAGGGTCCCGCCTCCTAGTTGAGATTATATTTTAGACATAGGGTCTCCACACCCTAGTGCCTTTGCCAACATAGGTCTCCACTCCCTAGTTGAGATTATTTTAGAACATAGGGTCTCCACTCCCTGTCCTTTTGCAACATAGGGTTCCACTAACCCTAGTATGAGATTATTTTAGGAATGGGTCTCCACTCCTAGTCGCCTTTGAAACAACATAGGGTCTTCGACTGGCCTAGGTTGAGTATTATTTAGACATAGGGTCTCCACTCCTTAGTCGCCTTTTCCAACAACATAGGTCTCCGCTCCCTAGTTTAGATTATTTTTAGACATAGGGTCTCCACTCCTAGTCGTCTTTTGCAACATAGGTCTCATCCCCACTTGAGTTATTTTATAGTTACATAGGGTCTTCCACTCCCTAAGTCGCCTTTTGCCAACATAGGGCCATCAAACATAAACTCCTTAGTTGAGAATAATATAATATAAAAGACATAGGGTCTCAACTCCTAGTCGCCTTTTGCAACATAGTGTCCTCCCATTCCCTAGTGTTAGTTATTATTAACATAGGGTCTTCCACTCCCTAGTCGCCTTTGCAACAAAATAGTTCACTCCCTAGTTGAGATTATTTTAACAATAGGTACTCACTCCCTAAGTCGCCTTTTGCCACATAGTCTGCTCACTCCCTAGTTGAGATTATTTTACAAGGTCATTACTTCTCTAGTCCCTTTACAAATAGGGTCTCCACTCCCTAGTTGAGATTATTTTTTAGACATAGGGTCTCCACTCCCTAGTCGCTTTTGCAACATAGGGTTTCCACCCTAGTTGAGATTATTTTAGACATAGGGTCATCCACTCCTAGTCGCCTTTTGCCAAACATAGGGTTTTCCACTCCCTAGTTAGTTAATTTTAAGACATAGGGTCTCACTCCTAGTCCTTTTTCCAACATAAGGGTCTCCAATCCTAGTTAGATTATTTTAGACATAGGGTCTCAACTCCCTAGGTCCTGAAGATACTATTAGAGATTATTGACATAGGGTCTCCACTCCCTAGTCGCCATTTGCAACATAGGGTCATCACTCCAGTTGAGATTATTTAGAGCATTAGGGCTCCACTCCTAGTCGCATTTGCCAACATAGGTCTCCACTCCCTAGTTTGAGATTATTTTAAATGGTCTCCACTCCTAATCGCTTTTTGCCAAAATAGGGTCTCCACTCCCTAGTTGAAGAACTAAAAAATATAAATTAGAATAGGGTGTCCATCTCACTAGTCCCTTTTTCCAAAACATAGGGTCTCCCCTTCCTAGTTTGAGCCATTAAAGATTTAGACATAGGCTCACTCCTAGTGCTTATTGTCCATAACATAGGGTCTCCTCTCCAGTTGAGTTTAGATTTTTTAACAATAGGGTCTCCACTCCCTAGTCGCCTTTTTTTGACTCCAACATAGGGCTCCACTCCCTAGTTGAGTTTATTTTAGACATAGGGTCTCCACTCCTATGCCTTTTGCCAAACAATGAAAAGAGGTCTCCGTCCTGTTGAGGATTATTTAGACTAAGAAAACAGGGTCTCCACTCCCTAGTCGGCCTTTGCGCCAAAAACGGTCTCTCTTACTTAGTTGAGATTATTTTTAAATACATAGTGTCTCCAACTCCCTACTCTGCCTTTTGCGCAAATAGGCTCCTCTACTCCCTAGTTTGAGAAATATTTAGACTAAGAGGTCAATCACCTATTCGCCTTTTGCCACATAGGTCTCCAACTCTCTATTGAGATATTTTAGACATAGGATTCCACTCTCTAGTCGCCTTTTTTGCCAACATAGTGGATTGGTCCACTCCCTGTTGAGATATTTTCAACATAGGGTCTCCATCCACTAGTCGCTTTTCTTATCCGAAAACATTAGGGTCTCCATCCCTAGTTGAGACTTATTTTAGACATAGGGTCTCCACTACCTACGTTGATATTTTAGAACATAGTGTTCCACTCCCTAGGATTTTGACAACATAGGGTCTCCCTCCCTAGTTGAATTATGTTAGACATAGGGTCTCCACTCCTCTAGTTGCCTTTTGCCAACCATAGGTTCTCCCTCATCCTAGTTGAGATTATTTTAACATAGGTTCTCCACTATTTCTTAATCGCCTATTTGGCCACAACATTAGGGTCTCCACTACCTAGTTGAGATTATTTTCAGACATAGGGTCTCTCCACTCTTAGTTGCCTCTTTTGACAACATCGGGTTCTCGCTCCCTAGTTGAGATTATGTTTAGACATAGTCCTCACTCCCTAGTTCCCTTTTGCCAACATTAGGTCTCGCTCCTATGTTGAGATTATTTTAGACATAGGGTCTCACTCCCTAGTGCCTTTTCTCAACATAGGGTATCCGTCTCCCTAGTTTAGATTATTTTTAGACATAGGGTTCCACTCCCTAGTCGCTTTGCCCAACATAGGCGTCCTCACTCCCTAGTTGAGTTTTTTTTGACATAGGGTCTCCATCTCCTAGTGCCTTTGCCCAATTAACATAGGTCTTCACTCCCTATTGAGATTATTTTAGAGATAAGGTCTCCACTCCCTAGTTCCCCTTTTGCCACATAGGGTCCACTCCCCTAGTTGAGATATTTTTAGGACGATGGTCCACTCCCTTCCCTTTTGCCAAAAAGGTCTCCACTCCCTTTAGTTGAGATTATTTTGCCACATAGGGTCCATCCCAGGCTTTTCAACATAGGTCTCCGCTCCCTAGTTGAGATTATTTAGACATAGGGTCTCACTCCCTATCCCGTGATTTTTTATCCAACCATAGGGTCTCCACTCCTAGTTGAGATTATTTTAGACATTAGGGTTCCACTCCCTAAGTCGCCCTACTTATGCATTATAGGGTCTCCATCTCCGTATTTGAGTTTATTTTTAGAACATAGGGTCTCCCGCTCTTATCGCCTTTTGTCAACATAGGTCTCCACTCCCTAGTTAGATTATTTTTAGACATAGGCTCCTCCATACCTAAGTCGTCCCTTTGGCCAAACTAGGGTTTTCTCCGCTCCCTTAGTTGAGAATTATTTTAGACATAGGGTCTCCACTCCCAGCTCGCCTTTTGCCAACATAGGTCTCCTCTCCTAGTTGAGATTATTTTAGACATAGGGTCTCCACTCCCTAGTCCACGTTCACTTAGTTGAGATTATTTTAGACATAGGGTCTCCACTCCTAGTGCCTTTGCAACAGGGTTCTCCGCTCCCTATTGAATTATTAGATAGGGTCTCACCCTGTTGCTTTTTCAAATAAGGTCCTCCGCTCCTAGTGAGATTATTTTAGACATAGGAATCACCACTCCCTAGTCGCCTTTTGCCACATATAGGGTCTCCACTCCCAGTTGAAGATTTTTTGACATAGGTTCTCCTCCCTAGTCGCCTTTTGTCAACATTAGGGATCGCCCACCCTAGTCGCCTTTTTCCAACATAGGGTTCTCACT
The DNA here is from genome assembly GCF_001879085.1 of Nicotiana attenuata. Classification (NCBI taxonomy): domain Eukaryota; kingdom Viridiplantae; phylum Streptophyta; class Magnoliopsida; order Solanales; family Solanaceae; genus Nicotiana; species Nicotiana attenuata. The sequence goes on from NW_017677950.1 coordinate 8,145, forward strand.
CCCTAGTCGCCTTATTCAACATAGGTCTCCACTCCCTATTTAGATTAATTTTAGACATGGGTTCTCTCCACTTTCATAGTCGCCTTTTGAATAAACAATCAGGGGGTCTCCACTCCCTAGTTGTTTTTCCAAGACATAGGGTCTCCAATCCTAGTTGAGACATATTTTAGACCATCTTTAGGGTCTTCATCCCTAGTCTCGAGCTTTATTTTTTAGACATAGGGTCTCCAGCTCCCTACAGATTCCCTTTATCAATGACATAGGGCCTCCACTCCCTAGTTGAGATTATCTTTAGGACATAGGTCTCCACTCCCTAGTGCCCTTTTTGCCAAACATAGGGTCTCTCGCTCCCTAAGTTGAGATTATTAGTAACATAGGGTCTCCACTCCTAGTACCGCTTTTGCCAACATAGAGTCTGCTTACTCCTAGTTGAGATTATTTTAGACATAGGGTCTCCACTCCCTAGTCGCCTTTGCCAACATACGGTTCGCCCACTTTCCTAGTTGAGTTATTTTAGACATTGGGTCTCCACTCCCTAGTCGCCTTTTGCCAAACATAGGCCTCCACTCCCTAGTTGAGATTATTTTAGACATAGGGTCTCCACTCCTAGTCGCCCTTTTGCCAAACATAGCGGTCCTCTCTCCCTAGTTGTATATTTAGACATAGGGTCTCCACTCCCTAGTCGCTTTGCCCACAACTAGGTCCCACTCCTAATTGAAGATTATTTAGACATAGGTCTCCACTCCCTAGTGTCGCCTTTCCACATAGGGTCTCCACTCCCTAGTTGAGATTATTTTAACATAGGTCTCACTTAGACCCTTTTGCATACTGTCTCACTCCCTAGTTGAGATTATTGTAGGACATAGGGTCTCCACTCCCTAGTCTCCTTTTGCAACATAGGTCTCCCTCCTAGTTGAGTTTATTTTAGACATAGGGTCTCACTCCTAGTCGCCCTTTTCCAACATAGGGTCTCCCACTCCTAGTTCGAGATTATTTAGACATAGGTCTCCATCCACCTAGCGCCTTTTTCCAACACTCATGGTCTCCCGCTCCCTAGTTGAGATTATCTTAGACATAGGGTCTCCACTCCCTTAGTCCCTTTTACCACCTAGGGTCTCCACTCCCTAGTTGAGATTATTTAGAACATAGGGTCTCACACTCCCTAGTCGCCTATTATCCAATTATAGGGTCTCCACTCCGTAGTTGAGTTTATTTTTAGACATAGGTCTCCGCGACTCTGAGTCGCCTTTTGCCAAATAGGGTCTCCCACCCCTAGTATAGATTATTTTAGACATAGGGTCTCCACTCCTAGTCGACTTTCCTAACATAGGGTCTCCGACTCCCTAGTTGAGTTTATTTTAGACATAGGGGTCTTCACTCCCTAGTCGCGTTTGCCAACATAGGTTCCTCTCCCTGTTGAGATTATTTTAGAACATCTAGGGTCTCCACTCACTAGTTGAGATTATTTTAGACATAGGTCTCCACTCCTACGTGCCTTTTGCTAACATAGGGTTCCGCTCCCTAGTTGAGATTATTTTAGACTATAGGGTTCCACTCCCTAGTTGCCTTTTGCCAAACATAGGGTCTCCGCTCACCTAGTGAGAATTATTTTTAGACATAGGCTCCACTCCTAGTTGCCTTTTTCCAAATAGGGTCTCCAGCTCCCTAGTTGAGATTATTTAATATATGGTCTCCACCCTAGTCGCCTTTCCAACATAGGGTCCCACTCCCTAGTGCCTTTTCCAATAAGTAGAGGTCTCCATCCTGTCGCCTTTTGCCAACATAGGGTCTACACTCCTTGTTGAGATTATTTTTAGACATAGGGTCTCCATCTCTAGTCGCCTTTTGCAACAATAGGGTTCTCCACTCCCTAGTTGAGCTTATTTTAGAAATAGGGTCTCCACTCCCTAGTGAGCCTATTTTAGACATGGGTCTCCACTCCCTAGTTAGAGTTTATTTTAGATATAGGGTCTTCCACTCCCTAGTTCGCCTTTTTCCAACAATAGTGGCCTCCCACTCCTAGTTGAGATTATTTTCAGACATAGGGTTCCACTCCCTAGTCTCCTTTTGGCCAACATAGGTCTCCGCTCCCTAGTTGATGTTATTGTTAGACATAGGTCTCCACTCCCTAGTCGCCTTTTGCAACATAGGATCTGCTCCTAGTTGAGATTATTTTAGACATAGGGTCTCCACTCCCTAGTCGCCTTTTGCCAACAATACGGGTCTTCCAGTCCCTAGTTGAGTATTATTTTAGACATGGGTCTCCACTCCCTAGTCAGCCTTTTGCCAACATAGGCTCGCACTCCTAGTTGAGATTATTTTAGACATAGGGTCTCCACTCCCTAGTCGCCTTTTTGCCAAATAGGGTCTCCGCTCCCTAGTTGTTGATTATTTTAGACATAGGGTCTCCACTCCCTAGTCGGCCTTTTGCCAACATAGGTCTCCACTCCTTAATTGAGATTATTTGAGACATAGGGTTCCACTCCCAGTGCCTTTTGCCAACATAGGGGTCTCCACTCCCTAGTTGAGATTATTTTAGACATAGGTCTCCACTCTCCTAGTCGCCTTTTGCCACATATGGTCTCCACTCCCTAGTTGAGATTATTTTAGACATAGGGTCTCCACTCCCTAGTCTCCTTTTGCAACATAGGGTCTCCAATCCCCGGTTGAGTTTATTTTTTAGACATAGGGTCTCAACTCCTAGTCGCCTTTTCCAACATAGGGTTCCACTCCTAGTTGAGATTATTTTTAGACATAGGGTCACTCCTCTAGTCGCCTTTTTCAAACAATAGGGGCTCGCTCCTAGTTGAGATTATTTTAGACATAGGGTCTCCAACTCCCCTAGTTGATATTATTTTGACATAGGGTCTCTACTCCCTATATCTTTTCCACATAGAGTCTTCCAACTCCGTTAGTTGAGAATTTTAACTAGGGTCTCCACTCCCTAGTCGCTTTTTCCAAACATAGGGTCTCCTCCCTAGTTAGAGATATTTTAACATAGGTCCACTCCCTAGTTGAATTATTTTAGATATAGGGTCTCATCCCTCAGTCGCTTTTGCCAAACATAGGGGTCTCACTCCCTAGTTGAGATTTCTTTTAGACATAGGTCTCCTCTCCCTAGATCGCGCTTTTTCCATAGGCCATCCACTCCCTAGTGAATTATTTTAGAATAGGTTCCCCTAGTCCCTTTTCCACAAGGTCACTCCCTAGTTGATTTTTATAAGACAGGTACTCTATTCCTTCCTTTTTCTCCTTCAGGTACTTATTTATTTTATGTAAAATAGTTTAGATTTTACAAATCACGAAATTTTCCTAGGAATGGTGCAGAAAAAATTTTGTTCGTATGTGTTTGCTTTTGGTGCCTAATACGTGTTTTCACCGGTGGAGGCCCACAAGGTTTGGGGATGAGAAAAAGAGAAGAAGTCTCACCCAATATAAAAGAAAAAGAAAAGATTGAACTCTATGTGCAGCAGCGGAGAGAAAGATGGCGGAACTGCCTAAAAGTATTGATCTAAGCCAGCTGTCTTTCCAGTCACCCGCTTGAATCGAAAAGCTGAAGAAAAAATGACATTGCAGTTGCCAGCGACACGAGCATTCAAGATTAGGTCAGAAGTCGCAGCGAGAACCAGCAGGACTCAGATTCAAGATTTGAAGGTTTTAATTAGGGAATTTTGTAATCTATAGTGCAGGATTATCTAGTTTTAGCGTTTTTATGTTTCATTTTGGCTGATAAGGTAGCTCAGAGCAAGCAACAGCAGCAATAGGTCTGTGAAATCACAGTTTCTGTACGTCCCAGCTTACCAAGAACATCATAACTACATTGAGCCTGATTCTTTATACAGCGAATATTAGCAACGGTCTGAAGAAGGTTCGGTAGGCTTATACAACAAAATCTTCTCCATGGCAATCTCTCAACACAGCCGGGCCACAAACATCCCCATAGATTGCTCACATGTCTTCACTCTTGCCTAAAAACCATCGCATTTACGAGCAAAAGAGGGGCAGCTTGTGGAGCATTGATAATTTTTGCCATATATTGAAATACTCCTATAAAATTCCCAGCGAAAATAGATGTTTTGTTAGATTAATTTGCCATTTTAGGAATTTTTGTAGAATTTCCGATCTTAATTATTTGTATTTTTTGTGCATGTTTAATTTATTTAAATCATGAAAAATTATAAAACTATCATGCATTTGCATTTAGGATTTGTTTTTGTATATTTAGAATTAATCAGTAATTATTTGTTTTATAAATATTTGAAAATCACAAAATATAGCTCATTTTACATTTTTATCATTTAAATTTTAGTTTGTTGACTTTTCTCTTTTAATTTAGAATTAAGTGGTGTTTGTTATTTTTATAATTAGTTAAATAGTTTAATTTCATGTCTTATATAATTTAGGATTTTTAATTATTAGGATTTTTAATTTCACAAAAAAGGGGGAAAAGAAAAGAGAAAAGAAAAGGATTTAAAAGGATTTTTGGATTTGGGTTAATTAACCAACGACCCAAAATTCGACCCAAATCTAACAAAAATTGCACCCAAAATCCAGGCCCAAACACCAGCTAACCCGGTCCAGCCCCGTTTAACCCTAAACAACCCCGTTTTATTTTGATTTAATCTCAGCCGTTGGATTTTATCAATCCAACGGCCCGGAACTGATCGATCACTTAGTATATAACTATCCTAAAACCGGCCTACCCCCCCCACCCCCAAAACCAAACCCTTTTAGTCTCCATCTCTCTGTATCTCACCTTCACCCCAAGAAACCCTAGCCGCCCATAAATCCCACGTCGCCTCCACTGTGAACCACCACCGGAAATCGCCTCACGGCGGTTCAGGTGGTCCAATCGTTCCCAAAATGATACCACGAACTCCCTTGCACCTCCCCATTCCAATTCTTCACTCCCCTTACTTCGAATCAGGCCCAAGCTATTCAAATCTTAGATTGAAAATCCGGCTGAAAAACCTAAATCCTCCAAACCTCACCATTGTAACATCCCATACTCCCCTTTCCCTCCTCGTCTTAGATCCTTGATCAGTTTGTCCAGAATCCTCGCCGGATTGTGTGAATTTTAGATCTAAGAGTCAAACTTAAAACCCCAAATCGACCCCAAAGCTCATCTGCTTCTTTTTTCTTGAAAGTTAAGTCTCCCGGAAGTCCTTTCTTTCATGGAGATCCAGTTAAAGCCATACAAGGCCGGACCTCTTGAAAGAAAAGACCTCTGTTGGTCAAGGCGAAGACGAAATTCAAGGGTTTCTGTCGATTGTTTTTTCCAGTCACCATGGTAAGCTACTGTCATCCGTTTTCACCTTTTCATTCTTCTTTCTTTTCCCCTTCTTTCTTTTTCAATTGTCGAGTCAGTTTCTTCATAGGTTGATTTTCAGTTTTGTAAAAATTGATTACTCTTTGAATTGTTTAGTTAGTAATTTTGCTCTTGGGCACATTAGTTTGTTTTCAGAATCATTCCGGTTTGTTTGTTCAAAGTTACATTTGGTTTGTTAATTTGGTTTAGTTCAGAGTCAACCTAATTTGTAGGATTATTAGCAGTTTCATTCATGTTTTGAATGCATCGTTCAATTAGCTTTTATGTTGGTTTGATTCCATGATAATCTAGGGTTTATTATGAATTTATTTAATATGTCAATTGAAGCACGTTAGATATGGTAGTTTAGTTTTGAATGCTTTAGGTTAATAAAGGCTAATATTAGAAGTATAAACTGATTGTTTGTTCCCATTTGCTTTCTAACTAATGAAAGCATAAATTAGATTAATTAGGTTTCTATAATCAGTTCACGTTTGGTTTTAGTATCCTTTAGGGTTAATTAAATAAGCAATTGGTCAATTGGTTAGTTTTAAGATGGAATGAAATCAGCATGTTTTGTTTCAGCATTAATTTTGTTTTTTCTGATGCTTTCTAATTTTGTTTAGCCTGATTTAGAAATTAAGGGAACCTTAGGGGGTTTATTTGAATTTAAAAGTTAGGATAGAACCTGAAATAAGTAGTAACCTAAAGGGTAAAAAGGATTTTCTGCCTAAGCTAAAAATCAAAAATATTCTAGAAATGTACAGCTGTCCTAGCTATTAGGAAAAGATGCTGAATTATAGGACAGTTGTACCCAGGGCTGTAAAAAAGGACAGTACTATTATTCCCTAGGATAAGGAATATGCCTAAAAGATACCCTCCCCTAGGCAGCCTATATACGTCCTCTTATTCTGATTGACACACACACAAGATATTTTCATACACGAAATTGATCAGCATTTTACTGCAAAAAAATTCCATTCTCCTACTGAAAATTCAGAGTCAAAAAAAAATCTTAACCCTCTCATTTTTCTCTGATTCTTCACAAGTTTAAAAACATGCTATGAAAAATAGAGAGTTTTCTTCTTGGTCTACTAGCTGGGGACTTTTGGTTTCAGCTGGTTTGTTTTGGGTTCAGAAGTTTGATCCTCTGGGTTGGTTGAAGCTGTTTGTTCATTGTTGCTGTTCTTGCTCCTGAAATTTCTCTAACAGTCTCACTTTCATTTTGCCGATACTTAACTATTGCATCAAGGTATATATGGCTCTTTTTCCTCTGTTTGATTTCTATGTAATTGAGACTTGCAGATGAATATGAGTTTTTTTATCTTGGTTGATACTGTTCATGTATGTCTTGTTAAGTTTTGCATGCTGAAATTGCAATGGTGTTACAACTATTCTTTATCTCAAAATACCCGAATTTCTTCACCTATAGCTTCTGTAATAATGCTCTAACTTCTTTGATAGTGCTAATTCTCTCCTGCTAGTATGCATTGCTTTTTCTTCTTGCAATGATTAGTCAATATGTTCAAACTTTTCCCTCCTTAGACCAGGCTGGTTCATTGAGCCTGACCCTTACATGGTCAGGTCCATGGACTAATCCTCCTTTTTTTTACTCCCATTGAGTTCACTTTAGCACTTCACCAAAGCAGCCTGCCATGATTTTGAGCTTGGAACTTATGGTGGTTCATGTGTTTAACCCTTAACATGGTCAAACTCATGAATCATTACAGTTTTCTGCGTTAGGTGTATAAGTGTTGCGCCTGACAGTATAGAATGTTAGTATAACTGAAGTATTTTTTGTGAATTTGACCCTTTCACATGGTCAGATCCATGAAAATACTTAGAAAACAGAGAAAATAGAGGTTGATTTGGTAGTGAGAAACTTCAGGTTGGGAGCCTAAGAACAGCTTGTGAGAAGCAGCTCAGTAGCTGACTTCTTGCAGATCTCATGCTTTGGTCCTCAAAAAATTTGATGGAAGGAATTTGAAACAAGAAGAAGCTTTCAATTTTTTACTACTTTACTTTTTGTAGAATTTCCTTTAAATAATAGTTGTTAGGTAATACTAATTAAAGGCTTCATTGTATAAACTATGGGACTTACAATACTGTAAATGGACTGTTAATTTTTAATTTAAGCTTAATTATTAGTAGTCTTTCAATAGTAAATTTTCCTTTTGCAATGGATATGTTTAGAGATGTATGTAAATATTGAGTTGGATTGCATTGGCAAGCAGGCCCAAGTCTTGGGCCCATTCGATGCAAGTCTGGCTTGTGCCATTAGGCCTAGGCAGTTGGACTTCACAGCTTGCCCAGCAGCAGTTGTTTCGTTCACTGAGTACTAAATGCACATCCAATGTGCCTTGCAAATTAGTATGTCAGAACTAGTTTTCGAACTAGTCTTGTTTTGATTTCTTCATTCAAGAGTTGTTTCGTTTCAGCTTTTCCCTCTAATTCATGTATTGGCTAAAAGGTAGATACGCCCAAATTAGAAAATATAGCCATCTGGGCCCGCCTGAAGTTGAACCCAATGTGGGTTACCTAATTCAAATTTGGTAATAATGCCTTTAAAGTTCCCTTCTGATCTCCGGGCCAAGTGGTCAGCCCAAATTTTGGCTCTCAAAGCTGATATGCTAACCAACGCTATTGATCCTTTCCTTCTTGACCAAAAATGATTTATAAAAAATAAACTTAGTTTTATAGTTGATAGCCTCTTTTCCAAGTTCAAGTTAGTTTTTAATGAGTACATCTTTAGATTCCCTTAATCAAATAAGTTTCTTCCAAAAAACCATTTGAGGTGTGCCATGTTTAAAACACATAACATATGGCCCTTATGAACTTAATTAAAATTTGTAAAATTGAGGTGCGCCATGTTAAATAAAACGCCTAAGTCCATGGCTCTCATATAATTAATAATAACTCTTTTTAAAATCGGGGTGTGCCATTATTTTAATTTTCCATGGCCCTTGCAAACGTTGTTGTTAATTTGACCAATCGTAGTTTGCATTAGGCCCGATTTAGATTAGTATTGCGATTATGTATACGTTCGCGTACTGGAGGGATGCGTTCGCGCAACTTCAACCAAACTTTCTTAATTAATCAACAAAAGCGTTATTAAGCGTGGACACGTTCGCGTGACATGATTTTGACCCGCCAAAAGAAAAGAGTATACGTAGGCGTAACTCAATTCTTTAATTACTAATAATCCAAGTGATTTAAAAGAGGTAAAAAGATAAAGGCGCATAGGTCCTAAAATGAGTAGTTAAACAATTTAAGCCAAGTAATAATCACTAAGCGACCGTGCAAGAACCACGAAACCCGGGAATGCCTAACACCTTCTCCCGGGTTAACAAAATTCCTTACTTAGAATTTCTGGGTCGCAGACTTTAAATAAAGTCCAAAACTTCCTCGATTTGGGATTTAAAATAAACCGGTGACTTGGGACACCATAAATTATCCCAAGTGGCGACTTTGAATTAAATAAAATAATCCCATTTCGAATAATGTCACTTTAATTGGAAAAACTCCCATATACCTCTCGGGGTGGGTAGAAAAAGGAGGTGTGATAGTGGCTGCAGTTATGATAATACAAGGTTATGAGCTAGGAAAAGGCTTGGGGGCACCATTGCAAGGAATTTTGGAGCCTATCTCTCCGTTCGGTAACCAAGGTACTTTTGGCTTAGGCTTCGGGCCAACACAAGCAGACGACAACAAAGTCAAACACCGCAAAAAGCATGGACGGGTCTTGCAATAGCCTATCCCTCATATTTTCTACACTCTTGTCAAGCCACAACTCCAAGAGGGTCAAAATTCCTCGGCGCATGCAAACATTGATGAAATTTGCCATGGCCTCAGCCAAATGTTTTCTAAAGTAAATATGATCCAGTCTGGTGAAGGCACTAGTCGTGCCTATATGCAACTAATTGGCCCAGACACCATGCTCAACAGCTGGGAAGCAACTCCTCTGCCCACAGGAAGGAGTCTTGGTAGTTTGCTTTGCAGCTTCCTTTTGGTATTTTGAGTTACTTTCAGGGTTGTAATCCAAACATCTCAGTATGATTATTTTGTTTTGATGTTAACCCTTTTATCCTTTCGAATTCAATGAAATGCATTTCAGTTTCCTATTAAGTTTTGTATCTTTTCCCTTTCCTAATTCCTGTCATTTTATTTCAATTTCAGTTTTGTTAATGTCGGCTTTCATAACATGACATGCATGCGGAATTCACGACCAGATCTTAAAAGGCTGTCTAATATCGAAATAATGCATCAAGAGGTTGAATATGATGAAGATGAGGTTGTCGAAGAGATAAAAAGAGAGTTGGAACAATTTGAAAAACAAGCCTAAGTCCAATCTCAATGAAACCTAGCCAATTAATATCTGAAGTAATGAAGAAGTTAGAGAAACGAAGATAAGCATTCACACTGAACAAAAAACCAGAGATGCCTTGATTCAACTTTTATTTGAATACAGAGATGTGTTTGCTTGGTCTTACGATGATATGCCGGGTTTAAGTGCTGATCTAGTGGTTCATAAGCTTCCTAAGTATCCTGGTTTTCCACCAGTCCAACAAAAGCAACAAAAATTTAAAACAGACATGAGTGACAAAATCAAAGAGGAAATAATGAAGCAACTAAGCGCCAATGTGGTCAGAGCTGTCTGATGGAAATGTTGTGTCTGTGCTTAAGAAGGATGGAAAAACTAGAGTTTGTGTCGACTATAGGGACCTGAACAAAGCAAGTCCAAAGGATAATTTTTCTTTGCCAAATATCCACATTCTTGTAGATAATTGCACAAAGCATGAGATACAATCATTCGTGGAATGCTACACTGGGTACCACCAAATTCTAATGGATGAGGATGATGCAGAAAAGACCGCTTTCACCACTCCATGGGGTACTCATTGTTACAGGGTCATGTCGTTCGATTGAAAGAATGCAGGGGCAACTTACATGAGGGCCATGACCACCAATTTTCATGACATGATGCACAAAGAGATTGAAGTATATATAGATGATGTCATCGTAAAATCAAAGACACAAGCTGATCACATGTACGTTTTGAAAAAGTTCTTCGAACGCCTTCGAAGGTATGACCTTAAGCTTAATCCAGCCAAGTGTGCATTTGGGGTTCCATCTGGGAAACTCCTCGGTTTTATAGTCAGCCGGAGAGGCATTGAACTGAATCCATCCAAGATAAAGTCCATTCGAGATCTGCTACTCCCGAAGAATAAAAAGGAAGTCATGAGTTTGCTCGGGAGGTTGAACTACATCAGTAGGTTCATTGCTCAGCTCACAACCACGTGCGAGCCCATCTTTAAGTTGCTGAAAAAGGGTGTCGCTATCAGGTGGAGGGACGATTGCCAAAAAGCTTTTGACAGGATCAAATATTATTTGCCAAAACCCCATGTACTGGTCCCACCTGAACCTGGTAAGCCTTTGTTTTTATATCTATCTGTGATGGATAATTCCTTTAGATGCGTTATGGGGCAACATGATGCAACAGGCAAAAAAGAATAGGCAATCTATTATTTGAGCAAGAAGTTCACCAATTATGAGGTTAAGTACACCCTTTTACAAAGGACATGTTGTGCCTTGACTTAGGTCGCTCAGAAGTTGAGACATTATCTTTTGGCCTACACTACTTACCTTATATCCAAAATGAATTGTATGAAGTACATCTTCCAAAAGCCAATGCCCACTAGCAGGCTCGAAAAATGGCAAATCCTGCTCATAGAGTTCGACATCGTCTATGTCACTCGCATCGCGATGAAAGCCCAAGCTTTGGCAGATCATTTGGCAAAGAATCCAGTTGATGATGAGTACATGCCACTCAGCACATACTTCCCAGATGAAGAGGTCAACTCAATAGAGGAAGTAGTTCCACACGATAACCCTGTATGGAAAATGTATTTTGATGTGGCTGTCAATATCAAAGGAGTTGGTATCGGAGAAATCCTTATCTCACCTAATGGACATCATTACCCTGCAACGGCCCGACTTCGGTTCTTCTGTACCAATAATACGGCAGAATACGAAGCTTGTATCATGGGTCTGAAAATGGCCATCGATCTGGATGTGCATGAACTATTGGTTATGGGATATTCTAACTTGCTAATCCGGCAAGCCCAGGGCAAATGGGAGACTCGAGACATCAAGCTTACTCCATACAGAAAATGTGTGCAAGACTTGAGCAAAAGATTCAAATCTATCGAGTTCAGGTACATTCCCTGGTTTCACAACGAGCTAACCGATGCCTCTGCTACTTTAGCCTCGATGCTCTCTTATCCAGGCAACACTCATATTGATCCACTAGAAATGCAAGTTCGAAATCAACACGGTTACTGCAATACAATTGAGACAGAACCAGATGGTGAACCATGGTATCATGACATAAAACGATTCCTGAAAACAAGACAATATTCAGAGCATGCCAAAGGAGATCAAAAAAGAACTATAAGGCGGCTCGCCAGGGGTTTCTTATTGAATGGGAAAATTTTGTACAAGAGGACCCCAGATTTAAAGTTGTTGAGATGCATTGATGCCACAGAAGCGGAGCGGATCATAAACGAGGTGCATTTGGGGGTATGCGGACCTCACATGAATGGATATGTTTTGGCGAAGAAGATTCTACGGGCAGGGTATTATTGGCTTACTATGGAGCTGAAAGTACAAGAGGGGGGGGGGGTGAATTGTAGATAATTAAAGTTAATCGTTAACAAGTTGGCTTAAAACCTAAGTAGTCGACTAATATGGCAATCTTGCAGATATAGTAATTTGAGGAAATAAGGAGAAAGTAAATGCAAAAATTTAAAGACACCAGGAATTTTTATACTGGTTCGGATTCAATGTGAATCCTAATCCAGTCCCCTTGGGTTGCAAGGGATTTCTCTTCAAGTGAATAAGTTTTCTTTTGAGTACAGAATTGATGTATGTCGCCCAGTTTCTCTAGCACTCGTTTGATACAATGCCTCACCAGTTGTATGACCTCTTTCTATTCCTGACTTGTTACACAGCAGATCTATATAGGCAACTATGCTTGTTTGCAGTAGAATGAAGAGAGTTATTTTGGTTTGATCAAAGTATACTAAGGATGGAGTTACACTGTGAATTTATACAAGGATCAATGGTGAAGGCTTGTCAACCCAAGGGTTTTGATCCTTGGAAAGAGTTGATTCTTTCCAAGAATAAAGAACTATTCGTTGCTTCTCTTCAGACCTTTTCCTTCGGCAGATAACGGGTTTGACAGGATTCTTCCTTGATTGTTGGACCTTCCAATCTTGACCGCTGTCTGGATCTTCTAGCTTTAATAGTTCTTCAGTGATTTGATCTGACTCGTCAATCACATATTGCGTTGAATCTTTATTCCATTATGGCAGATTTGATTTCCCAAAATCATGGAGCTAATCCTGATTTGCTGATGTAGTACTGTTTCTTTCCTTGTACATCGTAAGTATTTCAGACAGCTTCCCTTCTGAATGATTTCCTTCCTTGTTCGACATAGCCGTTCCAATAGTTCCTTTTTACTTCTTTGAACTCCTGCACATGCATATTAATTGCATCATTAAAATATGATCTAACAGACCCTACCACCACTGCGCAGGCTACTGACTCCCATAGCGCTTAGTGCGCCTCAGGGAGCCCCTTACACTCTATGTTTTTTTTATGCATTGGGGACAATGCATGCTGTTCAGTTGGGGGTGGTAGCCTTATTGGTACTTTTGTGCCATTGGTACTTTGGTGACATTAGTAACTGTTGGACATATGTGTATTTTGTGCTCTGTGTATGTTAGTATAATTTCCGCACATAAGTTGTGTTGTGTAGTTCGTGATCATGTTTATATCCGTACATAAGTTGTGTTATGTAGTTCGTGATCATGTTTATATTAGTGTTTTTGTGATTTCAATGCATAAGTTATGATACCCTTGTGAATATGATACCCTGTTGCATGTATAAAATAAATAAAAACAAAAAAAGTAAAAAGAAAACAAGTAGATAGTTATCCATCTTTAGTAATTAGCAATGAATCCCCCTTGGTTTTTCTTCGCCAGGTTCTTTTCCAAGGTTGTAATAGTAGAACCAGGACAGTAGAATGAAACATCTTGACCTGTTTGGTGTAATTGTCTAGTCTCAAGCATGTGTGTCTGTATATAGCATATACCCTTCCAGAGATATAAAAAAGAGATATCAACTGTGTGAACTTGAGGCTCGCTCTGTGACTCTATGTCTACCTAGAGTTATACTTGTACATATGATGAAAGCTTTGAGTTGCCAAGTGCTGACTCAAGGGCTTCAAACTATGTGAGCCGAACAGTTCGTGTGCCATGTGTGTGAGTTCTTTGTGTAAATATTTCTTGTGTTTGCTTCTACCATCTAGAACTTGCCCGGTTGGTTTTTCGATGCTTATAATAATTACACTTGGTTGGAGAGATGACCTTAGGCAGTCTTTGTGATCTTCCAAGCCACCCATTGTGCAGTTAATATCCCTAGTCACCCCATTTGAGCCTTTAACCTTTTCTTTGGCTACCTTATTACAAACCTTTCCCCTTTTTGTAAAATAATTCCCTCTTTTGAACCCGTCCCTCCTTGAACATTGAGAATGAGGCTAAAAGCCCAAGTTGGGGGTGTGGTGTCAAAGTGGAAATTGGTAAGGTTGTACATTGAGTGTAGGATCATATACCTCAAAGTGTTGGTGCTAAATTATTCAAGCTCCAAAAAAAAACAGAGAGAAATATTTGTATGTATATAAATCATGGAGCCTTGAGGAAAATTAGAGAGGTATTTAAGGCGGTTCTACATTGGGAACTAGATTCCAATGAGGCTTTGTGGGTTGAAAAGAAACATAGTGCAAAAGAATGAAATATGTGAGTAGTGTTCAAGGAGGGTGAAGTCACTTGTATCCAAATGCTTATCCGACCCTTCCCTAAACCTACATTACAAGCTTAAAAAGTCCTTATGGGATCTCCAACTGAGCATTCTTAGAATAAAGCGATGAATTAAAATAAGGGCAAGCCAATGGTATGGTATGTTGATACACTTGAAACTCTTTTTTGAGAGTGAGTGTCTTTGTGAATTCGTCCCTTTTTGTTTTGTTGTCATTGTACATACTGTGATTTTGGGACCTTCTTTCTACTGAGGGCACATGAACTGTAAGGTTGAATAAAAGTTGAGTTTTTGAGTCAAATGCAATCAGCTGAGGGCAGCATTTTGTCACATTGTCTGAGGCTCAAAGTTCACAAGTTAATTAGTTTCCTTTGTACGTACTGATGGTTCAAGAAGGATAAAGCAATCGAAGATGCATGCTTGAAATACTAACAACTAACACCACCCATGGTCACTATTGTTTCATGTTTTGTAGATAGAGTCTAGAATAGGTTAGTGTTGTTTTAGTTGCTTGAGGACAAGCAAGAGTTCATGTTGGGGGTGTTGATGTGCTGGAGAATTTCGGCACATTTCAATACTAATTGCTTAGATTTTAGCTTATTTCAGATGCAATTATCTCCTTTATTTATGTAATTTTAGTGTTTTTGCAGTACATGAGGTTTAAGGACCCAAGAGCATGGAAATGAAAGCAAAAAGTTACAAAAAGACAAGAAAAGATCAAAAAGGCATTGCAAAGGAAGATATGCGGTCGCAAAATGACAATGCGGACCGCATAATTGACACTGAGATCGCAGATCACAACAGAATCCTGAGCAAAATTCAACGTCAAGAATGCGGTCCATTCTGCGACTGCATAACCTATTTGCGAGCTGCAAAATAGACCACAAACCAACCATGAAGGCTGCTGAATGAAGAAAGTGCGATGAAAAATGCGATCGCATTTCTACAATGCGGATCGCATAACATGAATGCGGTGAAGGCCTAGAAATTAGGGTTTCAATCTGCGATGAGGATGTCCAAAATGCAGGCCGCATGTGCTCTTTGCGATAGAAATGCGGTCGCATATCTGACCTGAAAGGGCATTTTTGTCCGTTTTCTGTCCCGATTTTCAGTACACTATAAATAGATTTATTAGGTTTTTGTGGGATCATCTTGTCTAGTTTTTGAGCTACATTCCAAGACTTAAATATTCTTCACTTTTTGGAAGCTTTTGGGTCAAGAATCTTTACTTTGTAAGCTTTATGGCATTTATTATTCTCTTGTTTTTGTATTTTAGTATGAGTAGCTAACTTTAAATACTAAGGTTGTGGACCCTAAATGGGTTTTATGCTAATGGGTGTTTAACATTGAATATATATATAATGGTTGGTTGATATTTATTTACTTCTCATTCTTCATTTATTGTTGGTGGTTGCAAACATTAATAAGTGCCATTAAATTCTTGCTTTGCTTGGAAAAGTGGTTAGTATTGGTAGAGTAATATCAAGANAAAAGGAAAGAGTGTCAGTCGAAGCGACGTGATGATTGGCTTTCCAACTTCGACTGCAGACTGATGGGAAACAAAATAAAAAGAGAAGGAAAAACCGACTAATTAATGCACTGAAAAGGAGTAATTATGACATGTTTTTGAAAAATAACACTTTCGTCCTAAGAGTTTTTTGAAAAACAAATGATGCCAAGTAATTTTCTCAAAGAACAAAATCTTTCTTCCATCAATGGTTTAGTAAAAATATCAGCTAATTTGGCAGAAGTGCCAACAAAAGATAATTCTATGTCACCTTTAAGAACATGATCTCTAATAAAATGATGTTTAATGTCTATATTCTTTGCTCTAGAATGATGCACAGGATTTTTAGATAGACAAATTGCACTAGAATTATCACAAAAGATTTGTATAGGTTTGAAGGAAAGTTCATAGTCACCTAATTGATGTGACATCCACAGGAGTTGTGCACAACATTGACCAATGTCAATGTACTCAGCTTCAGTAGTGGACAAGGCGACTGATGCTTGCTTTTTACTGTTCCAGGATATTAAAGCCTTTCCTAGTAATTGACAAGTGCCACTCGTGCTTTTCCGGTCTTCTTTATCACCTGCTAAATCTGCATCTGGGAAACCTTCTAATTTAAACGAGTTAGAGCGAGGATACCATAATCCATAAAGTACTGTGCCAATAAGATATCGAATAATTCTTTTTACAGCAGTTAGATGTGACTCTTTTGAAGCCGACTGAAATCTGGCACATTTGCAAACGCTAAACATAATATCTGGTCGACTTGTGGTCAGATACAGTAGTGATCCAATCATTCCTCTGTATTTTGTTTAATCAACTGGAGTACCATGTTCGTCCTTATCCAAATTTGTAGCCGGACTCATAGGAGTGCCAATTGATTTAGCATTGCTCATGCCAAATTTTTGAATCAGCTCCTTTGTATATTTAGTTTGACAGATGAAGGTTCCTTCTTCAGATTGATGAATTTGAAGCCCAAGGAAAAATGTGAGTTCACCCATCATGCTCATTTCGAATTCGCTTTGCATGAGGTTTGCAAATTCCTTGCACATAAGAGAGTTAGCACTACCAAAGATAATGTCATCAACATAAATTTGAATGATAAGATTACCTTCTGTTAATCGTCTAATGAATAGAGTAGTATCAATTTTACCTCTGGTGAACCCATGATCAACAAGGAAGGTACTTAACCTGTCATACCAAGCATGTGGAGCATGTTTCAGTCCGTATAGGGCCTTAGTAAGCTTGTACACATGATAAGGGAATTTTGAGTCTTCAAAGCCTGGGGGTTGTTTCACAAAAACTTCCTCTTCGATGAATCCAAATTAACCACTCCAGAACAGGTGCACGGAGTCAAATACAAGCACTGTTCGGACTAAATGAATCGGAAAAATGAAACTTAATATCCAACAAAAATATATCATAGGAGATCCAAACGAAGGGAATGAAAACCAGGGCTCCATTAAAAAGAAAGAAAAACATCGCTTTGATCTTCAATAGATCCAAAAAAGGTATAGAAGCCTTGAAGGATTTCAAGTTGGGGTGAAAAGCCATGTAAGAAGAACTAGATCCAATTCAGCAAAGAATTCAAAGTGTAGAAGCTCGATACCCGACCAGAAGAAATGGTATCCGTCATTATGGAAACAAAATGGCGTTGTTCAAAGGAACCAAACTTGACGAAGAAGGACAGTCATAAGGAACAAAGCCAGATTACGTTGCTCAAGCTACTCACAACAAGAAGGAGTCGACTACGATGAAACCTTTGCCCCAGTAGCTCGGATTAGGTTCTATACGAATCCTGTTTAGCTTATGCATCATTTAAGGGATTCAGACTGTTTCAAATGCTATGTCAAAAGCGGGCTTTTCTGAA
>NW_017677951.1:0-9448 GCF_001879085.1 Nicotiana attenuata
CAGGTCGCTGTTGAGATTGGAACCATTATCAGTGATGATTGACTCTGGGATGCCGAATCGACAAATGATACGATCGTGGACAAAGTCTGCCACGACCTTCTTGGTCACTGCCTTATATGATGCTGCTTCAACCCATTTGGTGAAGTAATCAATTGCCACTAGAATGAACCTATGCCCGTTTGATGCGGCAGGCTCGATAGGTCTGATGACATCCAGTTCCCCAAGCGGCAAACGGCCATGGTGAGCTTGTTGCATTGAGCTTGTTAGGAGGCACCTTTATCATATCTGCATGTATCTGACAGCGGTGGCACTTTTGGACATATTGGATGCAGTCCGTCTCCATAGTCATCCAGAAATAACCAGCTCGGAGTATTTTCTTGGCTAAGACAAAACCATTCATATGCGGACCACAGGTCCATGCATGAACTTCTTCCAACAACCTGGATGCTTCCCTTGCCTCGACACACCTTAGTAATCCCAAATCGGGAGTCCTCCTGTACAGGATTCCTCTGCTGTGAAAGAAGTGATTGGATAACCTTCGTAGTGTGCGCTTTTGAGTAGTGTTTGCAAGTTCTGGATACTCTCCTGTTGACAGGTACTTCTTAATGTCATGAAACCATGGTTTTCCATCTGCTTCTTCCTCGACATGAGCAAAGTAGGCGGGTTGATCCTGGATTTTTACTGGGATGGGATCAATGAAGTTCTTATCCGGATGTTGAATCATGGATGATAGAGTGGCCAATGCATCGGCGAACTCATTCTGTACTCTGGGGACATGTCGGAATTCCGTTTTTGTAAATCTCTTCCTCAACTCTTGTACATGATGCAAGTATGGTAGTATTTTGGAGTTCTTGGCTGCCCATTCTTCTCGGACCTGATGTATGAGCAAATCTGAGTCCCCGATCACTAGTAACTCCTGAACGTTCATGTCAATGTCTAGTTTGAGCCCTAAGATGCAGGCTTCGTACTCGGCCATGTTGTTGGTGCACGAACACCTGAGTTTGGCGGACACCGGATAATGTTGGCCTGTTTCTGATACTAGAACTGCTCCTATGCCAACTTCCTTAAAGTTTGCTGCTCCATCGATAAACATTCTCCAGCCATCATAGGATTCTACAATGTCTTCTCCTACGAAGGAGACCTCCTCGTCAGGAAAATACGTCTTTAGAGGCTCGTATTCTCCGCCCACGGGGTTTTCGGCAAGATGATCGGCTAGTGCTTATCCTTTGATCGCTTTCTGAGTCACGTAGACAATATCAAACTCACTCAGCAATATTTGCCATTTGGCCAGTTTGCCCATGGGCATGGGCTTCTGAAAGATGTACTTTAGCGGATCCATTCTCGATATGAGATAGGTGGTGTAGGCACAGAAATAATGCCTCAACTTCTGAGCTACCCAAGTCAGAGCACAACACGTGCGTTCTACCGGGCCTCGTACGGGGTGAACTTCTTACTGAGATAGTAGTTGGCTTGCTCTTTTCTCCCCGTTTCATCATGTTGTCCCAAAACACAACCAAATGCTCCATCCAGTACTACAAGGTAGAGCAATAGCGGTCTGCCTGGTTCGGGCGGAACCAGAACTGGCGGCGTTGACAGGTATTCCTTGATTCTGTCGAAAGCTTTCTGACAATCATCAGTCCATTAAGTGGCGGCGTCCTTCTTCAACATCTTAAAGATTGGTTCGCAAATGACTGTGGACTAGGCTATGAACCGGCTGATGTAGTTGAGTCTCCCCAA
Organism: Nicotiana attenuata; assembly: GCF_001879085.1. Lineage (NCBI taxonomy): Eukaryota > Viridiplantae > Streptophyta > Magnoliopsida > Solanales > Solanaceae > Nicotiana > Nicotiana attenuata. Next base: position 1,738 of record NW_017677951.1, read on the forward strand.
GAAACTCATAACCTCTTTCTTGTTCTTTGGCGGTGGCAAGTCTTGAATGGCCTTAACCTTTGATGGATCTAGTTCTATTCCTCGTCGACTTACAATGAACCCAAGCAGTTTTCCGGCAGGAACCCCGAATGCACGTTTGGCGGGATTCAGTTTCAAGTTGTACCTTCTCAATCTGTTGAAGAACTTCCTCAGGTCTTCCATATGGTGAGTGGCTTTCTTGGATTTGATGATGATATCGTCTACATACACCTCGATCTCTTTGTGTATCATGTCATGGAAAATAGTAGTCATGGCCCTCATGTAGGTGGCCCCAGCATTCTTTAATCCGAACGGCATCATCTTATAACAATACATCCCCCATGGTGTAATGAAAGCCGTTTTCTCCGCGTCTTCTTCGTCCATCCATATCTGATGATACCCAGCAAACAATCGACAAATGACTGCAACTCGTGCTTAGCGCAGTTGTCAATCAGGATGTGTATGTTTGGCAAGGGGAAGTCGTCTTTCGGACTGGCCCGATTGAGGTCCCAGTAGTCGACACAGACTTTGACCTTCCCGTCCTTCTTCGGCACTGGCACAATGTTGGCCAACCATGTTGGATATTCCACTACCTTGAGGACCTTGGATTTGACTTGTTTGGTAACTTCCTCCTTGATTTTCAAACTCATGACTGGCTTGAACTTTCTGAGCTTCTGCTTTACCGGCGGACATGTCGGATCTGTTGGCAATTTGTGAGCTACAATAGATGTACTGAGACCGGTCATATCATCATATGACAAGGCAAATATGTCCTCATATTCCATTAAGAATTCTGTGTACTCTTTCTTTTCTGATGGTGACAGGTGAACACTGATGCGCGTTTCCTTGACATTCTCTGTATCCCCCAGGTTGATGACCTCAGTCTCGTCCAGGTTAGACTTAGGTCTATTCTCAAAGTCCTCGACCTCTTTAACGATCTCTTCTGGTATTTCATCTTCTTCTGAGTCTATATCTGCTTGTTGCATTACCTCGTCGCATGTCACATTCATCGGTTCATCAAGATAAGTAATAATAATGCAGTGTAAAGTAAAGTAAATGGCAGAGAAAAGAGATAATAAGAGCGGGATTTATAAAAACTGAAATGCTTTAATAAATGCTAAAAGAATTGTTTTGAACATCGGAGCTCTTTTCAAAATTCAAAGATAATACTGAAGGGAAATCAGCTAGCGAAAAATAAAAGATAATGCATAATGCTTTGTTCAACCTTGCTACCCCAAAGCTCTCCGGGCCCTGGTGGTTCTAACGGACCAATTATTGAGGCACTCTCCTCGGTTCACTGCCTGTATGGAAGGGCCTTCCTCCCCTTCCTCCTCGAGAATGACGTGACAGTCCATATTGTCATCTTCCAAGAACAGGTTCTTCATTGCTGCTAATACTTCATCTTCCTCTGACCCATATATGATGTCGGCTGGCTGGAAAGTCTGTTCCAGGCGGGGTATAGGGTGCTCCAGCGGATAGTAAGGGCCGCGCCATGGTGGCGACCAGTTCCTGAATTCTTGCCAAGTGTATCCATACCCTAACCAGAAAGTGGTGCAATGCTTCTTCAGTTTGATAGGCTCGGTGATTCCCTGGAGGTTCTTGCCGAGCCCTTTGCCAGGTTCATACCCGCTCCAGTTTAGTATACTCTCTATCTTGTTATCCCACCACTTATCTTTGTCCACGGCGTTGACTCGCTCAATCTGGTGGTAGGTTTCTCCTCCTAGTTTCCTTCTTCCTTCAATTGCTGGGATGGTTTGGCGACTGTATATGGGGTTACTCCCGTCACCATGAATAATCACTTCTTGGTGATTCCACTCGAACTTTACTGCCGGGTGCAGGGTTGATGCTACGACTCCAGCGGCGTGGATCCAAGGTCGTCCCAGTAGTAAGTTGTAGGATGCTGGGATGTCTATTACTTGAAAATCAACATCGAACCAAGTTGGCCCCATTTGCAAACATAAATTGATTTCCCCAATAGTGGACCTTTGGGAGCCATCAAAAGCTTTGACGTTGATAGCCCCATCCTTGATTTCATGCAGACTCTTCCCTAATGTTCTAAGGGTCACCAGTGGACAAATGTTGAGGCTGGACCCTCCGTCAATCAAAGTTCTGGTGATGAAATAGTCTTCACATTGCACAGTGATGTGCAACGCTTTGTTGTGGCCTAAACCTGTCACGCCCTCAAACCCGGTCGTGATGGCGCCCAACACTAATGCTAGGCAAGCCCGACCATTTACTCTCTCAACCCGAGCACAAAGCTCAAAACCAACTAATCAGATACTTAAAATCAAATATTAATACTCATAGTTGAAATACTCAATTAAAACAATACAAAATACTGACATAAACGGTAACTCCCAAAGACCTGGGGTCATGAGTCTAGAGCCTCTAACCAATACAGAGTCAAGAATCCTCAAAATAAGTATGTTCTGAAGTACGGAAATAATAAAGGGATAAGGGAGGAGTCGGGTCCTGCGGACGTCATAGCAGCTACCTCGACCACTCCTGGAACTCTGGAAACCAGCGTCTATCTCAACTCAGCTCCCGAAGTACCTGAATCTGCACACAAGGTGCAGGGAGTAGGGGGTGAGTACTACCAACTCAGTGAGTAATAAGCATATAAAATTTCTGAAGATAAGAAATCCACGAAATGCCACAAAGTAAAGCTAAAACTAACAGTCCAACACCTAACTATGAACTAACAGTAAAACAACTTCAAATATATCAGTCAAGTATAATGTAAAAATGCAATGCAATGCACATGACTGCTACGGCGCGTAGCCCGATCCATTTAACGTCGACGGCGCTCACTGGGGGTGTGTACAGACTCCGGAGGGGCTCCTTCAGCCCAAGCGCAATATAATCATACCATTCGCTGCGGCGTGCATCCCGATCCATACTCAGTCCACAATATGCATATGAGTCACGTAACAGATTCAATTAATTTCCAAATTTCCAATTTATTTAGAAGAATATACTTTAGATATTTAACTTCAGGAAAAGTGACTTAGCGTTTTATAACAGTGATTAAACACAGGACTGAGGTCAATGATTATACAAAGCATGCTATCACAATGACATTCATCCTCTAAGGATGCTACAGATCGGCGCAAGGCCCCAAACACGGCAATAAGCCCAGATATATTCAATACAGGGTGCGTATCAGTCGCCAATATAGAAACATTCTTATTCGGGATAGACCAAGTCACAATCCCCAGTCATAACCAATCCCGCACCTGCCATGGGGTGCGAGTCACGCCCTACAATAGCGTCACAATGTGATAAGCCGGGGTTTCAAACTCTCAGGCCATCATATACACCAACTACTCACCTCTAACCGGCCGTAGACTGGTCCGCAATGCCTTTTCCCTTTGTATCGACCTCCTCGTGCGTCGAATCTAGTCAAAATCACAGCGAATACATAAATATGGGTTAAAGAAACATAACCCAATCAAAAATACTCGAAAAGTACTAAAATTCATGAAGTTGGTAAAACCCGAACCCCGGGCCCACTTCTCGAAAAATTCCGAAAATCACACCAACGGATTCCTCGTCTCGCCACGAGTCCGTACGTATAAAGTTTACCGAAAACGGAGCTCAAATGGCCTTTCAAATCCTAAAAATTTGTTTTCAAAAACCAAGCCCTAGTTCTTCACAATTTCTACCCACTTTCATGAATTTGAGTGTTGATTCTTCCAAAAAAAAATGGTGTTTTCTAGTCAAGAGACTTACCTCAAATTAATACCCGTTGAAATCCCCGTCAAAATCGATCAAAAAGCTCTCTTGGCGGAGTAAAAATGTTTTCTTATCTTCCGAAATTCGCAAACACTGATTCATTAAAACCCTTCAGCAATTTTCGCTTCTGCGGTCCCGTAACCGCTTATGCGGGACCGCTTCTGCGGCCATATGACCGCTTATGCAGTTTTACATTAAATTCTTGGCCTTCCGCTTTTGCGCCCAACCATCCGCTTCTGCGGATCTCACCATTCCGCTTCTGCGGCCTCGTTTTCGCCTATGCGGACACGCTGAAGCGATACCCCGTCCGCTTTTGCGGAATTACCCCGGTCCCTCATGGACCGCTTATGCGATCTCTTAGCCGCATCTGCGGAACCACTTCTGCGGCTCCTTTTCCGCAGATGCGGAAATACCAGAAGCCAGGTGCACCAGACCTGCAACAAACATCAAGATTCTCCGTTTAACCACCCGAAATCACTCTGAGGCCCCCGGGACCTCAACCAATAGCACCAACACACCCCAAGACCTTATTCAAACTTGTTCCAATCATCAAAACACTATCGTTAACATCAAAATCATCGAATTACCACGGATTCAAGCCTAAGTTAAGCTAAAACTTCCGAAACTTGCATTTGATCTAAAACCCGACCTAAACACCTCCGAATGATCTGAAACTTTGCACGCATATCCAAAATCACCTAACGGAGCTATTGCAACTCTCGGAATTCCATTCCGACCCTCGGAGTAAAATCTTACCTACCATCCGGAATTCACCAAAATCTACCCTTAGCCAATTCAAGCCTAATTCTACACCGGACCTCCAAATTCAATTCCGATTGTGCTCCTAAGTCACAATCATCCCCCGAAACTAGTCGAATCATCGAAATTCCATTCCGAGCCTTCTAACTCATAAGTCAACATTCGGTTGACTTTTCCAAACTAACCTTCTCATAAAGAGACTTATTGTCTCATTTCTAACCGAACTCTAACCGAATTACTTCAAATTCTCCAAACACATATAATGAAACATATAGAAGCATAAAACGGGGCGGTAACTCCCGTAACAACGGGTCGGGTCGTTACAAAACCTTCAGGGGGTAACTCATCCTCGTGGAAAGTGATCTTATGACTCTCCAATACCTGCCCGACCATGTTTGCCATTTCTCCTCCAGTTATATTGCTGGGTACATACGCCTCGCTTAGTATCTTCATCAGAGCGTTCTTGTGTGTCTCGAAGCTCTGCAGTAGAGCTAGGATGGAGATTTGTGCTGGTGTTTTGTTTAATTGGTCGACAACTGAGTATTCTTTTACCTGTATCTTCCGCCAGAGATCATCGGGCCTAGTTTCGATAGGCCGTCCAGAGGCCTGCTTACTTGATTCAACTAAGTGCTCCAGAGTATAAATTCTGCCAGTCCTGGTCATACCCTGCGCCGCAATTACTTCTCCAGACCTAGTCTTTCCCTTCTTTCTTGCCTCGGCGGTGTAATCCCAAGGAATGGCCTGTGTATGGAATGGCGTTACGGCTGACATCACCACAGGAATGGGCACTCTCGTTTTGGGAGGCAACACAGCAACTTCGAATGGTGCAGGTGATTTTGGAGACCCAAACTCCACCTCAATTGGCTTTGCAGTCTTTATGGAGGACGGTGTTTCAAACTCGAGAGGCACAGACATGTTTACTTCAGCATCCCCAGAGGGTTGGATCTGGACTATAATTGGATTCAGTGTGACGGCTGGTTTCTTAGGCTCGTCACCCCCGGCAATTAATCCAATCGACCCCTTGGGATCCCAATCATCTTCCACTTCAATCATATGCACACCACCACCCTTATGATCAGGCAAGGGATTGTTTCTAACATTAGGAGAAGGTTCTTTGGCCACAATGATTTTGTTGTCAATTAGAGCTTGGATTTTGTCTTTCAGAGATCGGCACTCATCAATGGTATGCCCTTTCATGCCGGAATGGTATGCACAGGTTTTATTTGGATTGACCCACTGGGAAGGATTATCTGGAGTTATGGCAGGGATTGGGGTGACGTAACCAGCAGCTTTGAGCCTTTCATATAGCTGGTCGATTGGCTCGGCGATGGCGGTGTATTGCCTGGGAGGTTTGCGGTCAAAGTTAGGGCATGGCCTGGGGAAGTTTTGGCGGGTGGGAGGTGATTGGTAGTGGGCATTATAGGCTTGGTAGACGGGTGCAGTTTGGGAATATCTTGGTGAGGTAGGTTGATATGCGGGGGAGGGGGATGATTGGTAAGCAGGTGATGGAGTTTGGCGAGAGGGTGGAGGTGCTTGGTAATTGGGAATAGGCTGGTATGTGATGGGGGGTACCGGGTAGGCTTGGTATTTTATTGGGGACTTGGTTTGATGTGCAACCATCACGGCACTCATGTCCTTTTTCTTGGATGCGCCACCAGATTGCAGGGCTTTGTTGGTAGCCTGCAGTGCTTCAAAATTAGTGACCATTCCGCTCTTAATGCCCTCTTCAATCCTTTCTCCCAGCTTGATGATATCGGAGAATTTCTGGCCCTCTATCAACATTAACCTCTCATAATACTGCGAATCTTGTGCTCGGACGAAAAATCGGTTCATCTGCTCTTCCTCTAAGGCCAGCCTGACCTTAGCAGCCTCGGATCTCCATCGAGTAGCATACTCGCGGAATCTCTCAGTAGGTTTCTTTTTCAGATTCTAGATGTAGAAGACATCTAGTGCATTTTCTGTATTGAATCTGAACCTATCCATGAAATTGGACGCCATTCCTACCCAGCTTGTCCACTTCTTGGGATCTTGGCTGATGTACCATGATAGCGCGTCGCCTTTCAAACTTCTCATGAAGAGTTTCATGCGAATCTTTTCATCTCTTCCTACGCCGACCAGTTTATCACAATATGTCCTCAGATGGACTCTAGGATCCCCCGTGCCGTCAAACATTTCGAACTTAGGAGGTTTGTACCCCTCGGGAAGTTCAACGTCCGGCTGGATGCAAAGATCCTCATAACTCAGCCCTTCAATGCCTTTGTTTCCTTCAAAGCCCTGTACTCGACTAGTCAATTTCTTGAGCTCGACAGCCAAGTTCTTGATGAGAGAATCTTTGTCATCAGATTTCGGTGTGTTTGTAATGGGTCTGGTGTAGTGTGTCAAGGTTTCCACATATATGGGAGTGTGGTGGGGGTGATCACTTGATGGTTCAGGGATGAGGAGTGGAGTGTTGTTGGGATGTGTGTTGCAATGAATAGCGGGCTATTTCTGCGGCTTTGGGATGGGGTGTTGAGCATTGGGAAAGTTGACGTCTGGAGTAGTGAGGGACAATGACAGACTTGCCAAGTTCCGAACTTGGTCTAGCTCTTCTTGAAATTTCAGTAGCTTCTGTTCGAGCTGCGCGGCACTTTCTTTGGATACCTGAACACCCTGAGGAACTTCTACCCTTTCAGTTGAGTCGTCCTTTCTGATGTTGTTCACGTTCTCCATCTTTGCTTTGTTTTTTCTTTTGATAGGACTTGGAGGAGGAGGAGGTGGAGGGCCCTTAGATCTTGTGGAGTAGGATGATGATGCCAGAATGCACGAACTAACCTTTTGGGGAAGGGGAATAAAAAATAAAAGTAAAAACAACAAAAAGGTAACAAGTTAGTACGGATTCTGTGAAAGAAATATTGCAGTATTTAAACACATAGTACAAGAATATAAATCGTGTCCTAAATTGGGTGCCTCGTTGTTCCCGAGGTAGGCGTAGAGACAAGTTGATTTGGAGAACTTATAATGCTAAATGCCTCATTTTATTGATAAAAATGAGACGAATCCCAAAACGACACTAAAATTGTATAAGGTAAAAAATGTCACTAATGGCCGTTGGCCTTATTACATTTCAAAGCAGAAAAAAGAAAAGAAACTCCTAACTATTTGGTTCCAGAAGGGCCTTCCCCAGACTCGGCATCTTTGGCTCCATCGAACAGCGTCACCA
>NW_017677951.1:11855-14799 GCF_001879085.1 Nicotiana attenuata
GCCCCAATCCTATCAGTCTCGGAGGCTTTTAGGACTACTAATCCTAAAGGGTAGAAAGACTTGGCGATTTCAGAGGTTTAAAAAGCTTAAAATACTAAGGCGTCAAACAAAACACATGAAAACAGTTATGGGAACACAAAATAATTAAGGCTCAGATAAACCTCCTTTAATCACAGAAAATCATGTAGTTTAGCACGTCTTACATGTACTGATTAGGTCGAAATTATGCTTAACGTTAGGCAGACTGGTTCATTACATATTTTCAGGCAAGAAGTTCGCATTAGGCTCGCCTGGCTGCAACTTATCGAAGATACATACTTGTTTGCCTACGTGATGGCCTATAGGCATGGCATCTACTGGTTTCAGGAATAAAGAAACAAACTGATTAAGAAAGTTGCCAGTTTTAACAGAATGTTGCGAGTTCTGTAATTAGTGCTAATCTAAAAACGGGTGATTCAGATTTGATTGATAATTCCTACAGGCATGCTTTCTAGCGTCATTAATTTAAACACTTTTTATAGGCGTAGGCAGAAATACTATAAGCATGGTATCTGAGTACTGTTAGTTTTTAACCCTATAAATAGGTTTTCCTAGTGAACAATGCATGCGTAGAGTCTGGATTTCTGGTTACTTATAGGCGTGGTATCCATATGGAGATGCAAAATTCCTATAGACATGGTATCTATATGGATGCATAAACCTATAGACATGATATCTATGTGGATGCATAAACCTATAGGCATGGTATCTACGTGGATGCATAAATGTGCAAAGCTGTAGGCAAGATACATGAATACAGAAATGTGGTAATTCCCTATGAGCATGATATCTACCCCTTTGCATGCATGGTTACCCTTCCCTTTTCACTAATCACCCCAGAGGTTATTACAAAATTTTATTACAGACCAAGATGAATCAAAAACTGGAAATAAAATTACAATCAGAACTCTTAAGCTGCATCCAAGGAGCCTAATTCAAACCCAAGGTCTAACAATATGATATGAGCCAACTGCCAGGATTAGGTTCCAAAGCCTTTCTCTTATCTGGGATGTGTCAAGGTTCCAAGGAATTTCAAGAACTCCAGGCAATGCTCACACCCAGATATCAGAACTGAATGAAAGTGCATTGTGGAAGGGCCAGCCCTCTAATGTCCAAGTTCAGAGGGAGCTCAAGGTCCCAAGGCAAGGCTCATTGGAGGGGGGCAGAACTTAGAGTCTAGGAACAAGTGTAAGTGTAGTAGAGGGATATAAGGGATGCCAAGGCAAGCTGGTGGTCATGCCCAGCAACATAAAATGCTGGCACACCCCTGACCAGCCTGTCAGCCAACAATTAAGAGTAAAGACCTATTGAAGGTCAGACTATGGTCTGGATAGTGATTAGGACACTGCCAGACCAAAGTCTCAAACTCATCATACATATAAAGGGGAATGGGGATGGGAATTGAAAGAGTTTAGGACTCAAGAGGGTCCAGTTCATGTCCATGGACAATAATATCAAGTATTTCCATGTTTTTGAACCATAACTCAGCCATATAAAGGGGATTAGGGTTTGGGATTCATATAAGGACAGAAACAATGAAAGTAAAACTTGTAGAAAGTTACAGCATGTAGACAGTAAACCCAACAAGGAATGGACTATAGAATAAACACATAGGGGGAGAGGCAGGAATTAAACATAAGAACATCCCAGTTGCAGAAAAGTAAGCAAAGAAAAGCAGGATTCTTTCAAGCAAAGCCACAATCAGAGAAAGCCCTTTATGCTTGTGAGTTCGGAGAACTCGAGTGTTTGTGAAAATTCTAAGTGTATTTGAGAGTATTCAGTGAAAGTAATCAGAACTGATCGTGTGTTGAAAGTGTAGAAGGGCTTCCCCTTTTATAGTGCAGAGAAGCAAGTAGGAAAGGTAAGAAAGCCTTTGAAAATCAGTCTCAAATATTCTCCCTTCAGTTAAGGGATTTTAATTTCAAACGGGAGAATGTAAATAAGGAAAGGAAATTTGAGTAAAATCTGTCACAGTAGCATAAGAAGGAGAATACATAAGGTTTATTTAAGGAAAGCATTAAACAGTACTCGATTTGTAAAGAGAAAGGAAAGGAAATCAATCAGACAACTAACAAAATCAAAGTAAACAGGTTTGATTCGAATGAACCCAGTCAGGAATAGGTAGAGGAGGGCTCAAACAAAGAAAATCAGTAGCAATCAGTCGAGACCCCATCAAAGGAGTCCAAAATCAATCAAGTAGTTGTCAAAACCTTTTGAAAGAGGAGTTTCTCATATATAAAGCAAACAAATCAAACAGAAAGTCTAACATTGCAAGGTTTAGGATCATAAAACAAAAGAATACGAGTTCAGTCATAGATTCATAGTGCGTCTGAAGGTCCAGGGTCCCAAAGTGAAGCCCTAATCCAGTTTATCAAAGAAACCCCCAAATTCTAGGGTTTTAAATCGAATCAAACACAGAAACGAGAAGGCAAGTGAACATACTCAAGGAGTCTCATGAGAAACAAACAGACCATGATAGCAGGTTTGAAACAATCAGAGAAAGAAAATCGATTTGAGAGCATAAAAGGACACGTTTTGGAAACTCGGAACTTAGACAAGTCCAGAACAGACGAAACATGCTTAACAAGAACACAAACAGAGTTCTGAAAAGCAAAAGTCAAGAAACTCAGTAGTAAACACACATGGTAGAAGAGTGAGGAAAATTTAACACAGATTAACCATGTGAGCACACATATAAAAGAAAAGAAGGACAATACATGCGTAATAGAGAAGGAAAACACACGAGCATAATACAGACAAACATCTAAAAGAAAAGAACAGCAAGAATCAAAAGACTTCAGAAACCCTAATTTGAAATCAAACGATTTTTGAAAAGGAAATTTGGGGAAACACTCAAAACGTCAAGAAGAACATAGACATAGCACAGATCTAAACAAATAACGGT
>NW_017677951.1:14962-25706 GCF_001879085.1 Nicotiana attenuata
ACAGCCAAGCAATCAAGGATCGAAAATTTTATGTGAATGAACCAAGTCAGAAAAAGGTGAAGGGAGGCTTCACCTAAGAAGAATTAGTAGCAATCAATTAACCCCAAAAAAAGGATTCTGATTCGAACACAAATTGGAAAACCTTTTGAAGAAAGATTTTAACACATATAAAAGGGGTTGTCATGCTAATCAGAAGAGTTCATACACAAAAGGATTCAAACTTATTATATGGATCCAAAGTGAATTTGAGAGAGTCCAGGGCTCGAATGGAACCCTAGTGTAGACATACAAGACCACACTCGTCAAAAAACCCCAAATCCTAGGGTTTTCGACTTGAACCAAATGCAAAGAAGAGAAATAAGCAGATGCAGTAGAAAGTTTAATGTAAAATAGAGTAAGGGAATTAATTTGAAACACAATGAGAGTAGAAGAGACGGTATAGGAAAATACGCTTAAGCAGGCATAGTAGGAACACTTAATGAACATGGTTGAAAAATGCAGTAGACGAATCATATCAAGTCATAGTGGAAGGCAAGTAGCAGAACATAGCATGTGAGACATAGCATAGAAACATGGCATATAAACATAGCATGTGAAAACATAGTAGAGAGAAGAACAAAATACAGAAAACATGGTAGAAGAACATGTATATATGAAAACACATAAGAATATAAAACACACATAAGAAAGGAAGAAGAAAAGTCGGAAAACACTGAAGCATTTTCGGAAAGCCCTAAACCAGAAAAGAGGCGACTTTGAAAGTAAGATTTTAAAAAGAAAAATTGGGGAAACCACTTGAAAACTCAAAATAAAGCATGAATACACACAGATCTGGAGATAACCGGAGAAGAACCTCGATAGTTAGGGTTTTCAGATGAACCCTAGAATGAGAAAGGCTTCGAAAACGTCCGATCTAAGTCGGATGAGACTGGAAACAGGCTCAGGAGGCTAAGATGTGCCGGAGCCAGGCCGGAGATGGCCGGGAACCTCAAGTCGGCGGAGGTCTGGGTGGAGACCTTTGAGGTCTAGCCTCGAACCTTCGAGTACCAAGCACATAGGAGCGATAGGAGGTGAGCATAGATCATCCATGGCCTGAGAGGCCATGGGTTCTGGTGAGTTAGAGGTCGAAAATGGGGGGAAGGTGATTAGGGTTTCAAGAACACTCGAGAGAGTTTGAGAGGGGGAGGGTGTTCGGGGGCGGCTACTGAAATAAAAATGAGGGAATTAGGGTTAGTCATTAGGTTTAACTAAGGAAGGGCGAATTGAGGCCGTTGATCTCAAAGATCAACGGTTCAGATCAAAGGGGGCTTGGGTCGGGCTGGTTTAAACGGGTTATTGGGCCATTTGGGTTTAATTAAAAATCTGATGGGGATGGGGCTAAATTGGCTATAATTGAAATAATAAGGGCTGTTTGTTAAATAGCCAATTTTCCCCTTTTATTATTTTATAAAAATAGTAAGAAATGATTTAGAAAATAAATTACAGGTACTGAACTAATTAATAACATATAAATATTAATGTAAAAATACTAAAAGTGATTTTATGATTATGAAATGCTGTTAATTGTAAAATAGGCCATAATTGCAATTGTATGCAATTTAGCTAAAAAAAATACCAAACAAATGTATAAAAATACGCAAAAATTACTTTAATTACATCTTAGTGTAAATATGAGAATGAAATAAATTATTTACCAAAAATGCTAGTTTGGGAATAATTATTGAATTTTGTACTATTAAAATAGACAACAAATTGATTTTAAGATCTTTATATCTTATATATGCATGTACATACTATTTTGAGAACATTTTGAGTATATATAAATACATAGGGAAAATTGGGTATCAAAAGGTGCCCCTCTTTACCCGGAAGGATGAAAGAGTTGTCGGGTAAAGATATGATGACCAATTTTGACCGAGAGAGACGACTTACAAAGGTTTTGACCGAGCTCTAGTTTTTGAGCTGCCTACATACCCCTGGTCTTACAGGAATCAGGTCATATGTAGTTCAGGATACATCGACGGAATATGCCGATGGAGGTTTTTTCAAAAGGACGGGCGCAATATTTGGGTTGGGAAGGATGGTCAGGGACTGATGGGCTGCCAGAACCGGAGCGAGATCGCTCCTGCTGCAATGGCCGTTGCCAGCTGATGTACCTGCAATTGAGTAATACAAGCATATCGTGCAGAATTTAAACGTGATGCAAGTTCCCGTTGGACCATGAATGTTGTCTTTGGACGGTTAGGATGACGTCCTCAGACCATGACGTCCTGGGCCATGAAACGCATAATAAAGGATTCGCAGGCTATGAAATGATGTTCTTGGGCTATGATGATGGTGCCTTCGAACCATGATGCCTTTGAATAATGATGTGCAGAATATAAAGCGGGGTCCTCGGGCCATGGCATGGCGTTCTCGGGCTATGAAAATGGTGCCTCCGAACAATGACGCCTTTGGACAATTTGACGATATTTCAGCCCATGAAATGCAGGATTTGGCGATATTTCAGCCAATGTAAGGCAAAAATGGCGATATTTCAGCCGACAAGGATTAAAATAAAGTTGGCGATATTTCAGCCGACAATGATTAAATATAAACTGGCGATCTTTCAGCCGATATAGAGATTTAAATGCAGTTGGCGATATTTCAACCGATGAAAAGCATAAATGGCGGTATTTCAGCCGATGTAAAGATTTAAATAGAGTTGGCGATCTTTCAGCCGACAATGATTAAATATAAACTGGCGATCTTTCAGCCGATATAGAGATTTAAATGCAGTTGGTGATATTTCAGCCGATGAAAAGCATAAATGGCGGTATTTCAGCTGATGTAAAGATTTAAATAGAGTTGGCGATCTTTCAGCCGATGCAAATAAGAGGTGGCGATACTTCAGCCATGCAGGATGGAGACAGTGCTTAACCTCGGAAGGCAGAAAGGTAGCCTTATGCAATGCAAGGGAATGCAGGATGGAGGTAGTGCTTAACCTCGGAAGGCAGAAAGGTAGCCTTATGCAATGCAAGGAGATGCAGGATGGAGACAGTGCTTAGTCTCGGAAGGCAGAAAGGTAGCCTTATGCAATGCAAGGGAATGCAGGATGGAGATAGTGCTTAACCTCGGAAGGCAAAAAGGTAGCCTTATGCAATGCAAGGAGATGCAGGATGGAGATAGTGCTTAGTCTCGGAAGGCAGAAACGTAGCCTTATCCAGCGTGCGAAAATAGAGGTGAAGAGTGACAAAATTTCTTAGCTGAGAGACGATACCTGCTAGTTGATTGTCGCTGTGGCTGCTGGGGATGTTGCGTGCGAGTAGCACTTGAAAGTAGGTGATGATTATGGGAGTTGTATTCCTGAAAAGTATGAGTTTGTAACCGTATCCGATGATTCTATGTCTCGGGGTACCTGCATTCAAAGAAAGATTGTGAGTTTTGTCAAGGGGGAAGGTTAGTTCGTCTTCCCGCGGACTACGCTCGTCCTACTCGGCTCTTGCTTTCATTGGGGTAGCATTGCTGACAAAGCTGTTCTGATAGTATTCATGCATGATTTAGCAAAATAATAAAATATGATATAAATACATAATGGATAAAACGATTTTAGATGAACCGACGACTACGACACGGTTCAAGATATTACAACCTCTTTTGCTTCGGAATTTTGAGGGTCCTCCTCAAAATTCTGCCCCGGTTTACTAGGCCGGTGCCTCTGACGGCTGCGCGCGGTGGATAGTGAAAGTCAACTTCAGAATTTTGAGGGTCCTCCTCAAAATTCTGCCCCAGTTTCCAATATCGGGGGAAAATGGAAATTTTATTGAATTGTGACCGAACCCATAGAGCTGCCTACGTATCCCCTCTTAAACGGGAATCAGGTCAGGCGTAGTTCAAATTATATCATAAAGGAATCAATAGTAGTTACACATAGTATCGTTTCACTGCATCTGAATTGATCGGCTTCGGCCAAACTTCTCCGTCCATCTCTGCAAGTATGAGGGCTCCTCCAGTTAGAACCCGGTGAACCATGTACGGACCTTGCCAGTTGGGAGAAAATTTTCCTTTGGCTTCGTCTTGGTGCGGAAAAATCTTCTTCAGTACTAACTGCCCTGGCGCGAACTGTCTCGGCCTGACTCTTTTGTTAAAAGCTCTGGTCATTCTATTCTGATAAAGCTGACCATGGCAAACTGCATTCAGTCTTTTTCCGTCTATAAGGGCTAATTTCTCGTAGCGACTTTTTACCCATTCTGCATCTTCAATTTCTGCTTCCTGCATAATTCTCAGGGAAGGAATCTCTACCTCGGCCGGGATGACTGCCTCGGTACCGTAAACCAACATATAGGGTGTCGGCCCAGTCGATGTGCGGACTGTGGTACGGTATCCCAGTAGAGCGAATGATAACTTCTCATGCCATTCCTTGTGTTTTTCTATCATTTTCCTCAGTATCTTCTTAATGTTCTTATTGGCCGCTTCTACGGCTCCATTCATCTGAGGTCTGTAAGCTGTAGAATTCTTGTGCTTGATCCTGAAGGTTTCACACATTGCTTTCATCAGATCACTGTTGAGATTGGAACCATTGTCAATGATGATTGACTCTGGGACGCCGAACCGGCAAATGATACGATCGCGAACGAAGTCTGTCACAACCTTCTTGGTTACCGCCTTATATGATGCTGCTTCAACCCATTTGGTGAAATAGTCAATCGCCACTAGTATGAGCCAGTGCCCGTTTGATGCGGCAGGCTCGATAGGTCCAATGACATCCATCCCCCAAGCGGCGAACGGCCATGGTGAGCTAGTTGCATTGAGCTCGTTAGGAGGCACCTTTATCATATCTGTATGTATCTGACAGCAGTGGCACTTTCGGACATACTGGATGCAGTCTGTCTCCATGGTCATCCAGAAGTAACCAGCTCGGAGTATTTTTTTGGCTAAGACGAAACCATTCATGTGCGGGCTACAGGTCCCTACGTGAACCTCCTCCAACAACCTGGATGCTTCCCTTGCCTCGACACACCTTAGTAATCCCAAATCGGGAGTCCTCCTATACAGGATTCCTCTGCTGTGAAAGAAGTGATTGGACAATCTCCGCAGTGTGCGCTTTTGAGTATTGTTTGCAAGTTCTGGGTACTCTCCTGTTGACAAATATTTCTTAATGTCATGGAGCCATGGCTTTCCGTCTGCCTCTTCCTCGAAATGAGCACAATAGGCAGGTTGATCCTGGATTTTTACCGGGATGGGATCAATGAAGTTCTTATCTGGATGCTGAATCATGGATGATAGAGTGGCCAATGCATCGGTGAACTCATTCTGGATTCTGGGGACATGTTGGAATTCCATTTTTGTAAACCTCTTCCTCAACTCTTGTACATGATGCAAGTATGGTAGTATTTTGGAGTTCTTGGTTGCCCATTTTTCTCAAACCTGATGTATGAGCAAATCTGAGTCCTCGATCACTAGTAACTCCTGAACGTTCATGTCAATCGCTATTTTGAGCCCTAAGATGTAGACTTCGTACTCAGCCATGTTATTAGTGCACGGGAACCTGAGCTTGGCGGACACCGGATAATGCTGACATGCTTCTGATACTAGAACTGTCCTATGCCAACTCCCTTAAAGTTTGTTGCTCCATCGAAAAACATTCTCCAGCCATCATAGGATTCTGCAATGTCTTCTCCTATGAAAGAGACCTCCTCGTCAGGAATATACGTCTTTAGAGGCTCGTATTCTCTGCCCACGGGGTTTTCGGCAAGATGATCGGCTAGTGCCTGTCCTTTGATTGCTTTCTGAGTCACGTAGACAATATCAAACTCACTCAGCAATATTTGCCATTTGGCCAGTTTGCCCATGGGCATGGGCTTCTGAAAGATGTACTTTAGCAGATCCATCTTTAATATGAGATAGGTGGTGTAGGCACAGAAATAATGCCTCAACTTTTGAGCTACCCAAGTCAGAGCACAACACGTGCGTTCTAGTAGGGAATACCGGGCCTCGTACGGGGTAAACTTCTTGCTGAGATAGTAGATGGCTTGCTCCTTTTTTCCGGTTCCATCATGTTGTCCTAAAACACAGCCGAATGCTCTATCCAGCACTGCAAGGTAGAGTAATAGTGGTCTACCCGGTTCGAGCGGGACCAGGACTGGCGGCGTTGACAGGTATTCCTTGATTCTGTCGAAGGCCTTTTGACAATCATCGGTCCATTTAGTGGCGGCGTCTTTCTTCAACATCTTAAAGATTGGTTCACAAATGACAGTGGACTGGGCTATGAACCGGCTGATGTAGTTGAGTCTCCCCAAGAAACTCATAACCTCTTTCTTGTTCTTTGGCGGTGGAAATTCTTGGATGGCCTTGACCTTTGACGGATCTAGTTCTATTCCTCGTCGACTTACGATGAACCCAAGCAGTTTTCCGGCAGGAACCCCGAATGCACATTTAGCGGGATTCAGTTTCAGGTTATACCTTCTTAATCTGTTGAAGAACTTTCTTAAATCTTCCATGTGGTCAGTGGCTTTCTTGGATTTGATGATGACATCATCTACATACACCTCGATCTCTTTGTGTATCATGTCATGGAAAATAGTAGTCATGGCCCTCATGTAGGTGGCCCCAGCATTCTTTAATCTGAACGGCATTATCTTATAACAATACATCCCTTACGGCGTAATGAAAGCTGTTTTCTCCGCGTCTTCTTCGTCCATCCATATCTGATGATATCTGGCAAAACAATCGACAAATGACTGCAGCTCGTGCTTGGCGCAGTTGTCAATTAGGATGTGTATGTTCGGCAGTGGGAAGTCGTCTTTCGGACTGGCCCGGTTGAGGTTCTGGTAGTCGACACAGATTCTGACCTTCCTGTCCTTCTTTGGTACTGGCACGATGTTGGCTAACCATGTCGGGTACTCCACTACCCTGAGGACCTTGGCTTTGACTTGTTTGGTAACTTCTTCCTTGATTTTCAAACTCATGTCTGGCTTGAACTTTCTGAGCTTTTGCTTTACCGGCGGATATGTCGGATCTGTTGGCAGTTTGTGAGCTACAATGGATGTACTGAGACCGGTCATATCGTCATATGACCAGGAAAATATGTCCTCATATTCTTTTAAGAACTCCGTGTACTCCTCCTTTTCTGACGGTGACAGGTGGACACTGATGCGCGCTTCCTTGACATTCTCTGTATCCCCCAAGTTGACGACCTCAGTCTCGTCCAGGTTAGACTTAGGTCTATTCTCAAAGTCCTCAACCTCTCTAACGACCTCTTCTGGTATTTCATCTTCTTCTGAGTCTATGTCCGTTTGTTGCGTTACCTCGTCGCATCGTCGGTTCATCAAGACAAGTAATAGTAATGCTGTGTAAA
Source organism: Nicotiana attenuata (assembly GCF_001879085.1). NCBI lineage: Eukaryota > Viridiplantae > Streptophyta > Magnoliopsida > Solanales > Solanaceae > Nicotiana > Nicotiana attenuata. The sequence continues at coordinate 22,299 of NW_017677951.1, forward strand.
GTAAAGTAAATAAGAGCGAGATTTATATAAGAAACTGAAATGCTTTGATAAAACGTCAAAATTGATTTGAACATCGGAGCTCTTTTCAAAATTTAGAGATAATATTGAAAGGAAATCAACTAATGAAAAAGTAAAAGACAATGCATAATGCTTTGTTCAGCCTTGCTACCCCGAAGCCCTTCGGGCCTTAGTGATTCTGACGGACCAATTGTTGAGGTGCCCTCCTCGGTTCACCGCCTGTATGGAAGCGCCTTTCTCCCCTTCCTCCTCGAGAATGACGTGACAGTCCATATTGTCGTCTTCCAAAAACAGGTTCTTCATTGCTGCCAATGTTTCATCTTCCTCTGACCCATACATGATGTCGGCTGGCTGGAAAGTCTGTTCCAGGCGGGGTATAGGGTGCTCCAGCGGATAGTAAGGGTCGCGCCAGGGTGGCGACCAGTTCCTGAACTCTTGCCAAGTGTATCCATACCCTAACCCAGAAGTGGTGCCATGCTTCTTCAGTTTGATAGGCTTGGTGATTCCCAGGATGTTCTTGTCGAGCCCTTTGCCAGGTTCATACCCGCTCCAGTTTAGTATACTCTCTATCTTGTTATCCCACCACTTATCTTTGTCCACGGCGTTGACTCGCTCAATCTGGTGGTAGGTTTCTCCTCCTAGTTTCCTTCTTCCTTCAATTGCTGGGATGGTTTGACGACTGTATATGGGGTTACTCCCGTCGCCATGAATAATCACCTCTTGGTGATTCCATTCGAACTTCACTGCTTGGTGCAGGGTTGATGCTACGTCTCCAGCGGCGTGGATCCAAGGTCGTCCTAGTAGTAAGTTGTAGGATGCTGGGATGTCTATTACTTGAAAATCAACATCGAACCAAGTTGGCCCCATTTGCAGACATAAACTGATCTCCCTAATAGTGGACCTTTGGGAGCCATCAAAAGCTTTGACGTTGATAGCCCCATCCTTGATTTCATGCAGACTCTTCCCTAATGTTCTGAGGGCCACCAGTGGAAAAATGTTGAGGCTGGATCCTCTGTCAATCAAAGTTCTGGTGATGAAATAGTCTTCACATTGCACAGTGATGTGCAACGCTTTGTTGTGTCCTAAACCTTCAGGGGGCAACTCATCCTCGTGGAAAGTGATCTTATGACTCTCTAATACCTGCCCGACCATGTTTGCCATTTCTCCTCCAGTTATATTGCTGGGTACATACGCCTCGCTTAGTATCTTCATCAGAGCGTTCTTGTGTGTCTCGGAGCTCTGCAGTAGAGCTAGGATGGAGATCTGTGCTGGTGTTTATTTAATTGATCAACAACTGAGTATTCTTTTGCCTGTATCTTCCGCCAGAGATCATCGGGCCCAGTTTCGATAGGCCATCCAGAGGCCTGCTTACTTGATTCAACAAGGTGCTCCAGAGTATAAATTCTGCCGGTCCTGGCCATACCCTGTGCTGCGATTGCTTCTCCGGACTTAGTTTTTCCCTTCCTTCTTGCCTCGGCGGTGTAATCCCAAGGAATGGCCTGTGTCTGGAATGGAGTTACTGCCGACATCGCCACAGGAATGGGCACTCTCATTTTGGGTGGCAACACAGCAACTTCAAATGGTACTTTTGGAGACCCAAACTCCACCTCAATCGACTCTGCGGTCCTTTCAGATGACGGTGTTTCAAACTCGAGAGGCACAGACATGTTTACTTCAGCATCCCCAGAGGGCTGGATCTGGACTACGATTCGATTTAGTGTGACTGTTGGTTTCTTGGGCTCGTCACCTTCGGCAATTAATCCAATTAACCCTTTGGGGTCCTAATTATCTTCTACTTCGATCATATGCACACCACCACCCTTATGATCAGGCAAAGGATTGTTGCGAACATTAGGAGCAGGTTCCTTGGCCACGATGATTTTGTTGTCAATTAGAGCTTGGATTTTGTCTTTTAGAGATCGGCACTCGTCAATGGTAGCACAGGTTTTATTTGGATTGACCCATTGGGAAGGATTTTCTGGAGTTATGACAGGGATTGAGGTGACGTAACCAGCAGCTTTGAGCCTTTCATATAGCTGGTCGATTAGCTCGGCGATGGCGGTGTATTGCCTGGGAGGTTTGCGGTCAAAGTTAGGGCGTGGCCTGGGGAAGTTTTGGCGGGCGGGAGGTGATTGGTAGTGGGCATTATAGGCTTGGTAGACGGGTGCAGTTTGGGAATATCTTGGTGAGGTAGGTTGATATGTGGGGGAGGGGGATGATTGGTAAGCAGGTGATGGAGTTTGGTGAGAGGGTGGAGGTGCTTGGTAGTTGGGAATAGGCTGGTATGTGATGGGGGGTACCGGGTAGGCTTGGTATTTTATTGGGGACTTGGTTCGCTATGCAACCATCACGGCACTCACGTCCTTTTTCTTGGATGCGCCACTAGATTGCAGGGCTTTGTTGGTAGCCTGCAGTTCTTCAAAATTAGTGACCATTCCGCTCTTAATGCCCTCTTCAATCCTTTCTCCCAGCTTGATGATATCGGAGAATTTCTGGCCCTCTATCAATATTAACCTCTCATAATACTGCGGATCTTGCGCTCGGATGAAAAATTGGTTCATCTGTTCTTCCTCTAAGGCCGGCCTGACCTTAGCAGCCTCGGATCTCCATCGAGTAGCATACTCGCGGAATTTCTCAGTAGGTTTCTTTTTCAGATTCTGGATGTAGAAGACATCTGGTTCATTTTTTGTATTGAATCTGAACCTATCCATGAAATCGGACGCCATTCCTACCCAGCTTGTCCACTTCTTGGGATCTTGGCTGATGTACCAAGATAGCGTGTTGCCTTTCAAACTTCTCATGAAGAGTTTCATGCGAATCTTTTCATCTCTTCCTACGCCGACCAGTTTATCACAATATGTCCTCAGATGGACTCTAGGATCCCTCGAGCCGTCAAACATTTCGAACTTGGGAGGTTTGTACCCCTCGGGAAGTTCAACGTCCGGCTGGATGCAAAGATCCTCATAATTTAGCCCTTCAATGCCTTTGTTTCCTTCAACGCCCTGTACTCGACTGGTCTATTTCTTGAGCTCGGCAGCCAAGTTCTTGATGAGAGAATCTTTGTTATCATATTCTGGTGTGTTTGTAATGGGTTTGGTGTAGTGTGGCAAGGTTTCCACATATATGGGAGTGTGGTGGGGATGATCATTTGATGGTTCAGGGATGAGGAGTGGATTATGGTTGGGATGTGTGTTGCAATGAGTAGTAGGCTGTTTCTGCGGCTGTGGGATGGGGTGTTGAGCATTGGGAAAGTTGACGTCTGGAGTAGTGAGGGAGAATGACAGACTTGCCAAGTTCCGAACTTGATCTAGCTCTTCTTGAAATTTTAGTAGCTTCTGTTCGAGCTGCGCGGCACTTTCTTTGGATACCTGAACACCCTGAGGAACTTCT
>NW_017677952.1:0-2706 GCF_001879085.1 Nicotiana attenuata
ATTAGAGCTCCAATCCCTGAGTTGAGCCTTTTAGACATAGGGCCTCCATTCCCTAGTCGCCTTTTGCCAACATTAGGGCTCCAATCCCTGAGTTGAGCCTTTTTAGACATAGGGCCTCCATTCCCTAGTCGCTTTTTGCCAACATTAGGGCTCCAATCCCTGAGTTGAGCCTTTTAGACATAGGGCCTCCATTCCCTAGTCGCCTTTTGCCAACATTAGGGCTCCAATCCCTGAGTTGTGCCTTTTTAGACATAGGGCCTCCATTCCCTACTTTTTCGCCAACATTAGGGCTCCAATCCCTGAGTTGACATTTTAGATATAGGGCTCCATTCCCTAATATTTTCCATCCTAGACAGACACAATTCTTGTTTTATTCAAAAAAAAAGAGAATAAGTTCAGACTTTTATCACAAATAACTCACGAAATTTTTCTAGTGAAAACTAGGGCAGAAAAATTTCGTTCGTTCGTTTGTTTTGGTGTCTGAGCAGTTTTGACCTCGAGGCACAGGATTCGAGATGACCAAAAGATGCGTCTCAATCCAAAATAAAGAAAAGAAGAAAAAGAACAAAAAGAAGTGAATTCAAATGCTGAAGTAGACAAAGATGCGGACTGCTCAAAATTTGATTGAAGTCACAAGCTTCGCATGTCCCGCTTTGATCAAAATGCTAAAGAAAGAACCAGCACCTACAGCTTGCGAGCATCAAGATTCAGATCGGGGTCCACAGCAAAATCAGCTAAGACTCAAGATCAAGCTTCAAGGGATTTATAGATAGGAATCATGTAACTCGTAGTTGATAGGAATAGTTAGCATAGCTTTGATTTTCCTTTTGGTGTAATAAGGAGGTCAGCACCAGCAGCAGCAGTGAAATTACAGCTCCCGGTAATCCCAGCTACCAAAACTTCTAGAACTACACTGACCTGATTCCTTTACAACCAAGGATATGTAGGCAACCTCTGAAGCAAGGTTCGGTCAGACATTTTTCAAAAATGTTTCTCATAGAGCGCCAAGCAGGCAAAAATCCCTCATAATTGCTCATCTATCTTTGCTCGAAAACCCTTCATGTCTCCGAGCAAAGAGGGGCAGCTGTGAGCATGTGATTTTTGCCTCGCATGATTTGCTCCTACAGGATTCCCAAAATTATGATTTTTCTTTTAATTGATTGCATAATTTTCATGTTTATTTGCATTTCTGTGTGCATTTTTAGTTTATATAATTCATAGAAAATACAAAAATACGCATTGCATTTGCATTTAGGGTTTAATTTTACATATTTTTAGATTAATTAGTAATTAGGATTTTACAAAAATACAAAAATCACAAAAATTGATTTATTTTGCTTGGTTTAATTTTTAGCTTTGAATTTTGTTAGTTTTCTTTTAATTTGGTATTTAATTAATTGAGTTAACTATTAATTAGAGCTTAATATAATTTGGTAGGTTAATTTAGTTTTTTAGAGTTAATTTAGGTCTTTAGTTTTTAATTTGAAAAGAAAAAGAAAAGAAAATTAAAAAAAATTGAGTCTTTTAATAAAGATGCCCGAATTTGGGCTGGCCCAAGTCAAAATCCCCTATACCCGCCCAAACGGACCAAACAAGCCCCAAGCCCAAATCACCTTTAACCCGGTCCAGGCTCCCACAGTCACAAAACGACCCCGTTTAACCTTGAATTGATCCTAGCCGTCGAGGTTAGTTAATCTAACGGCTCAGAAGCTAGGATCAACAAATATATTAATGTCCTAACACCCCTACCCACCCCCATCTCTCGTCTCTCACCACTCGCCTCTCAAACCCTAGAGACCAGGCCTAAACCCTAGCAGCCGCCTTTGAACGCCACCGCCTAAGAGTGGCGGCGCCGTCTCCAAACCACCTCAAAACAACACCCCATAACTCCCATGCCCCCCTCATGCCTAATCTGTCATTGGTTTCCGTCGAATCTATCCAAAATTCTTCAAATCTTAAATCCGAGTTCGAGCCTCAACAGTTCAAAACCAGTTTCCGGTTAACCTGGTGACATGCATCGACCCAAGCCTTTGTTTTTCATGATTTAAAGGTTGATTCACTACAAAATTGATGTTGTTCGTTTGTTCTTAACGGAGAACAAGTGATTATCATCAGTTTCATGTGAATCAGGACATCAAGTGTAATTTCGAGTTTAGTCGGTGAGTTTCTATTCATCTTCGTGTCCATTTTTGGTTTTAGTTCACCTTTTGTCCTTCTTCTTTTCTTCTCCTCTTTCTCTAGTTGAAAACTTGACCAAATTTCCGAGTTTTAATTGTTTTCTGTTTGTTGTTTTTTTTCTTTGTGAAAGCATGTCCGTTAAATGTTGATTATTAGCTTGCTTAAAGTTCTGATTTCATATCTCGTTTACTCACCTAGTTTATTTAATTAGGTTTATTTTGATAACTTAGTTAATTTCCTGCTTACTTGTGTTTAATAATCATTCAATTAGAGTAGGTTTGGTTTCGAAATCATTTAAGTATTTGCCCTTAGTTTGTGACAGATTTGATTTTGGCTCATTTTGTTGTTTCGGCTTTCGAAGCCACTTCAGAACTCACCCTAAGGGGTTGATTTAGGTCATTGGGTCAGAATTGAGCCCACATTTGGTTTAACTATGGGGTCAATTTGACCCATGACCCAAGTCTGTTTGGTAGACTAGGGGTAAATACAGGGGTAATTAGGGGTAATTTGGGTACTCTAACTAGGGAA
>NW_017677952.1:5964-15946 GCF_001879085.1 Nicotiana attenuata
AAACCCAGGGTTTAAACCTAGTATAACAAAGCCTCATGCCGGATCCCTAGTAGGAACGTTTGTTTGCATCACGTGCATTTGACTTAGGAGACTCAACACAGGGGTTGGGTCTGTCTAGGACAGGTGTCCCTGAAATGAAAAGACCATCCTGATGCATCCTACTTGCTACTTGTGCATTTATTTTCTTCGGATTTGCATGTTGACCGACTTGTAAATAATGGGAAAGATTTGGAAAAGAGAATAGCAGTGTTAGGTTTAAGTGAGTTAATCACCTATTTTGAAAAACCAATGCCCAAATGGTACTGAAACTCTGCCGAATTTTTGAGAAAAGAAAGGTTTTGTTTTCAAAATAGTTTGGTTTTGTCAAATCTGCCCGAACTACGTCAGTTTGATTCTCACCGGATGTGGGATACGTAGGCGACCCCCATCGGGTCCAACTTCCCTTTTTGCAAAAATATCCCAAAAATAACAAAATTTTAATTTTTGTCACAAATAAGTCGGGTGATGCCATTCTTGTTTTAAAATAAGCTGAATGTCCCCAAAAACGCGCCAGAAGGCTGTTTTTGCAAGAACAGCCACCTTGGATCAATTTTAACGGTTTGTGGGCACAGCCTTAAAATCTTCTTCCCCGAAGTGCTAAAAGGTCGTATCTGCAAAGCCGGGTTTTGTTTTTGAAATGAAAATTTTGGAAAAATGGTGTTACTTTTCTTTTAGGCCAAAATGAGTTATTAAATCACCTTAATAAATGTGCAGGATGAGCACGAATGAAATTGAACCTTTCACGGTCCTTAATAAGATCCCCTTGAAGCTCCACATGTGGTGGGATGATCTAGGAAAAGGCAATAGAGAAACAATGGTAAAAGTTCTGGGAGGCCTCGTCGGACTATTGAACGTCAAGCCAAGGTTGGACATAATTGAAGCTTTAATACCTTTTTGGGACCCGACTCGCAATGTGTTCCGTTTCTCCGACTTTGAGCTCACACCTACATTAGAGGAAGTCGCGGGTTATGCAGGCCTTAATGGAAATCTTAGAAGTCGATATCCATTGTCACCAAGACCGGTATCTCCCCACAGATTTCTGGATTTGCTGAGTATTAGTCGGGATATTCAGGACGAAAATTTATCTGAAGGGTATTGCACACTCCAATTTTTGTATCATCGATATGGGAACCCCCGAGGTTTTGAAGAGCCAAACACTGGTCTAACCCATGCCGGAAATAAAGACAAATGGGAGGCAAGGCGGGGTTTAGCTTTTATGGTAGCCTTCTTGGGTGTTGTAATTTGTCCACAAAAAGATGGTAATATAGAGATAGGTCTCGTAGGAATGATCGATGTTGCAATCAAGAAAGCCAACAGCACTGTGGTTCCTCTGATCGTGTCTTAAATCTACCGAGCCTTGACTATCTGTCGGGAAGGGGGGAAGTTCTTCCAGGGTTGCAATTTGTTACTACAATTATGGATGCAAGAATACCTCTGTCACCGGGTTGGGTACATGAATTATGGTTTGACCCGTTTGAGCTGCATTGAAGAATTTGAAAGCCGAGTGGTAGGTATTGAATTCCCCGAGGGTACTGAAGCTTGGCTTGCACATCTGAGATCCTTGACTGCCGATAAAATTGATTGGACATTCGGATGGCTTCCTGTCACCGAAGCGGTGTACACGTCAGCTGAAGTGTGTTATATCCTCTTGATGGGCATCCGAAGCATCCACCCTTATGCTCCCTACATGGTTTTGCGCCAATTATGAAGATTTCAAACCGTCCCCAACGATGAGGATCTGAGTAAACATGTCATTGAACTAGGCCCAAAAGCCGCATTTCCAGAAGGGAAAATTCGCCAAGTGTGGAATGAATGTAGATTTCTTGAACCTAATACCATGGTGCGAGATCTAGCTAGAGGTGAAGTGGATCCTAAGTACATTGTCTGGTTCGGCAAAAGATTCCAGATTCCTGAAAGGCCCGCAAAGAGACCCCATGTCCAACAGTTAACCGATGGGGCACAAGTGCAATGGGACTGGTTGACCAAAGAAAACGAGTACAGGGCCAAAATAAGCCAATTGGAAAGGCAAGTCATGGAGCTTCAGTTTGAAAAGGGTGTTCGAACCGCCGCAGACGAGGGAGAAAAGAAAAAACTAACCCAGGAAAATGAGGCCCTCAAAGCTCAGATCCGGAAGATGAAAATAGCTACCAGAAACCCAGAAAGAAGCCGGGCTGATGAAAGACTTATAAGCGGTCTAAAAAAGAAAGTCCTCGAGTGTCAAGAAGACCTGGAAAAGTCTGAAGACAGTCTAGCGAAAATCCGGGCACAATGGACAAAGAAGGCAGAAGAATGGGCACGATTTGTGCAACAAATGAAGAGGAACTATGAAGGGACCATCACTAGCCTAAGAAGAAAGGTAACTACTCTTGAGGATGAGGCAGCCAAGCGGGCTAAAAATTTCAAAGCTGATAGGGAGCAATATTATGATCTGATGGCTCAAATGGAGGAAGAAATACAGAAATTGCAAAATCAACACCTTCATGACCCTCAAGTGTTAGATGCCCGGAACCAGCAGATAGGGCGGTTACTTCAGGAAAAAGGCAAAATTAGAGAAAGGATCAGAACCATCGCTGACTACATTACCATGAAGTGCCAAGCGTGCGAGGACATGACTCGTACCACCTTTTTTGCTGCAGTGATGACTTTCGTCCGCCAAGTTATGAGTGATTTGGAGCGACTACAAGGGGGTCTCGCATATAGGCCCGCGGCGAGGCCGAATGATGTCCCGCGGGCCCCAGTAGTTGAAGCTTTAACATATTCCTGATTTTTCAAGCATCGAGTCTGTATTTTGGTTTATTTTGAGTCTGTTTGTAGTTTTTCTTTCCAAGAAAATGAATAGTTTAACATCTTTTGTAATAGAAGTTTTATTAATGAAAAATTAAAAATTCCCAAAAATTGTTTCCTTACTTTTCGTATTTATTTTTCTTGAACTACATAATGATCTGATTCACGCAGCGTCGTGATACGTAGGCAATCCTCATCGGATCCGGTCATAATTTTGTAAATAGTTCCAATAAGAAAAGAAAATGAAAAAGAAAAAAAATGATGATGGAAATAAGAGAAAAAGGGCAAGAGAAAAGAAGAAAAGAAAAACAACTAGAGAGATGGAAAAGGAAAAGTGAAAGTGGAAAGAAGAAAAATGGAGAAAAATAAGTAAAGTCGGGATGAAGCACGCAACCGTTGCAAAACATGTAGAAATACATTTAACTGTATAGGTGCATCATACCCCAACGTGCGATTACCTATCTGTTATTTGTTTCAAACTAACTGTTTGCTGCTATTACTATTCAGTCCAGGTTTTTTATAAGAACGGTGGTTGGTTTTGTGGTAACCTGGCTTCGCACCCATACTTTACTAGATCAAAGGGGAGCATCGGAATGTCTTCAGAAATGACTCTGCCAACAATCCCCATCACGGACGATAGCCCAATCTCGGGCATCCCGACCTCAGAATCGGCAGCTGCCGAAGAAAACAGAATCATGTGTCTTCGGGTTATGGAAATGTGGGACGCTTGGGCAAATGGAAGAGAGCCGCCAAGCGCAATCCCGGGATTCCCCGAACTTTTTCCTAGAGCAAGTGGTACTTCATTTTTCCGATCAGTCACCCAAATACACCACTAGGACACCTGACTATCTCAGCTCACTTTGTGGGATCACCTTCTGAGGTTCGCCCCCAGGTGTTAATGTCTGGTGCAGCTTCAAATATCTTCACCGCTCCCCCATGCTCGGCCACAGCACAACCTACACTGCCTAGGCCCAGTTTTGACCCCTCAGCTTTCACCTTCCAAACACCCACCTTCTAAATGGAACCTCCTCAGTTTCCCACTTATACTTATTCTCAGCCGCCCCAATTTGAGTTCACTGTAGGGCAAGAAAAGACTACTAAAACTCCTGAGCAAGAAGAAATTGCGAGAAAGATGAGGAGTATGAAACAGAGCCTCAAGAACATACAAGGATTGAGTGGGCAGAAAAGTGTGTCTTATGCCGATTTATGCATATTCCCTCATGTGCATCTACCCATGGGATTCAAAACCCCAAAATTTGAGAAGTATGATGGACACGGTGATCCTATTGCTCATCTCAAGAGATATTACAACCAGCTGCGAGGAGCCGGTGGAAAGGAAGAACTCCTCATGGCCTATTTCGGAGAAAGTCTGGTTGGCATCGCATCTGAATGGTACATGGACCAAGACATATCCCGCTGGCACATCTGGGATGATGTTGCTAGAGATTTCGTTAAGCAGTTCCAGTACAACATTGATATTTCTCCAGATAGGAACTCATTGACAAACTTGAAGAAGAAATCCTCGGAAAGCTTCCGAGAGTACGCAGTTAAATGGCGTGAGCAGGCCTCCAGGGTAAAGCCTCCGATGGATGAGGTCGAAATGGTCACAGTTTTCCTCCAAGCTCAAGAAGCCGACTACTTCCAAAATATGATGTCTGCTATGGGAAAACCGTTCGCTGAAGCCATCAAAATCGGCGAAATGGTTGAAAATGGATTGAAAACGGGTCGAATTCTAAGCCAATCTGCTATCAGAGCTACCTCTCAAGCCATTCAGGGCAGGTCTGGAGGACTAGCGAAGGGCAAGAAAAAGGAAGAAACGTCCATGGCAGCATCGGGTGCAAGAAAACACCGTACTCCCAGATCCCTCTTCTCAAATAGAACCCCACAGCACTATTATCCTCACCAGGACCTGGCCTATGCTCCTCAGCCATACACGGTCATGAATGCTCAACCTTATGTCCGGCCACAACAACAAGCCAACCGGAACCAAGCTCCATTTCCTAGAAACCAGCCTCCTTACCAAACCCACTACAATCTCCGGCCTCCACAAAATAATTTCCACCCCCGTGAACCACCCAAGAGGCCGAATTTTACACCAATCGGCGAATCCTACTCCAGCCTGTTTCCAAAGCTTGTTCAAATGGGTCTGCTACAGCCTGTTCCTCAAACTAGGCAAAACCCGACCTCACACGCTTACAGAGCTGGTGCCCGATGCGCCTATCACTCAGGGGCAGAAGGGCATGACACGGATGATTGCTGGACCTTGAAGAGAGCAGTGGAGAACTTGATAGAACAGGGGAAGATAGTGCTAAGGGATGAAGATATTCCCAATGTGACCAACAACCCACTGCCAGCCCACAATAACGGGCCGGTAATCGGAATGATTTGCGAGGACAAGGAATTTAACCCGGTGTTGAAGGCCATCATTGCCATCGTGGATGTGGAAAGGAAACCAAAAGCTGCCCCGAAGCAAGACAAAGGGGAGAAAAAGAACAAAACCACCCCTCCAAAGTCGGAGAAGAAGATTGAAGTTGAAACTGGGGCAACGCCTCCCAAAGATGTTGTTCTCTATGTCCCTCGGGGCCGCAAAGAAAAGCAGATGACCTTGAGTCCTCCCAGGAGATTTGAACTGAACAAGGCAACCCAGATGTATGTGCCCAAAGGAGCTTATGTGATACGGGGGCCAATTAATCCACCAAGGCTGAGTGAGCCCGTGGTTATTGGTCGCGCGCCACAGAAGCCCATGACAGATCCTACCGCAGTGCCTTGGAATTACCATAAATCCGTGGTGACTTATAAGGGCAAAGAAATCTCAGGAGTAGTTCAAGAAAATAACCGAGCTGAAAAGTATTTCAATTTAGAAGAGGTGAACAATGCCACAAGAAAGCGCTTCCCATCTAAGAAGCCCGTGGGTACCGAAGAAGCGGGAGCCTTCTTTCAATAGATGAAAATGGCGGATTATGAGGTGATCGACCAGCTTCGAAAATCTCCCGAAAAAGTCTCCTTATTATCGCTGTTGAAGAGCACCACCGAACATTAGAAGGTATTGATTAAAACCCTTAACGAAGCCTATGTGACTGTCGAGACTTCTGTAGAGCAGTCGGAAAGAATGGCAGAAAGATTTTTCGCAATCTGGTAATTTAAAAACGTAGGAATCGACTTGTTTTGCGTTAATGGGGCTTTGAGGGACGTCTTCTCTTTCCCTTATCAAGCAAGTCACACCTAATCGCCCTTGATGCCATCTTGATAACTGGACTGAATGTCTCATCATAGTCTATACCCTATTGCTGGTTGTAGCCTTTGGCTACCACGCGAGCCTTGTAGCGATCAATAGTCCCATCAGACTTTGACTTTCTCTTGTATAACCACTTGCGAGCCGATACACAAATTTCTAAATCAAAATTTAGCAGGAAAATGGGATGAAGCCCGCCAGAAAGCTTTTGACAAAATAAAGGACTCCATTCTAGTGCCTACAACAACCAGATCTCCTTCAGCAAAAATGACTTGCCCCCAGAAGGGGCCGCACATAACAAAGCCCTGCACCTAACAGTCAAATGCGAAGGGTACTACGTGAAAAGGGTCATGGTAGATGGAGGTTCTGGGGTGGACATTTGCCCACTCTCAACTCTACAGCGCATGGAAATTGGGACCTAAAGGATTCATCCCAACAATGTCTGCGTACGAGCTTTCGATTGTATAAAAAGGGACACGATTGGAGAGATCGATCTAATTCTGACCATTGGCCCAATAGACTTTGAAGTAACCTTCCAGGTTCTAGACATGGACACATCCTACAACTTCCTTTGGGGAGGCCATGGATCCATGCAGCGGGGGTTATACCCTCTACTCTTCATCAGATGGTGAAGTTCGAGCATGAAGATCAAGAGATCGTGGTCCACGGGGAAGATGAGCAATCAATTTATCGGGACCCATCAGTCCCATGTCTTGAAGCAAGAGAGGGGAGTGAGCACATAGTTTATCAGTCCTTTGAAGTTGTGGTGGCAGACCAGTACGAAGAGGGAAACCCTTGCCCCCAACCCTTAATTTCCAATGCAAAAATCATGGTGGCCAAAGAAATGATCGGACATGGCTTCAAACCGGGGAAGGGACTTGGGAAATCCTTGTAAGGGATAGCTGAACCAGTTACCCTGCCTGCCACTGAGAAGTTCTTCGGGGTAGGCTTCCGACCTACTTCAGATGATGTAAAATGGGCAGACGACAGAAAGAATGATGGATGGGTTTTGCCTCAACCGCTGCCACATCTGTACGAAACATTTGTCAAGCCAAAATACAATAAAGAAGAGGAGGATGAGGCCTTTACAGCCGAAGAGATTGAAGAGATCTGTGGGGCAATGAGGAAGATACTATATGAAACCCACATGGTTCAGCCTGGGGAGGGCTCAAGCACCGCTGAGGTGCTGTATATGGGACCTAACGCCAAGATACAGAATTGGAAGGCTACGCCATTCCCAATCAAGCGGGAGTCCCGGTAGACCTGTCCTGCCACTTTTTCTGCATCGCGAGTTATTCCAAGGTGTAACTCGGATGTTTTCTTTAGTTTTTTGTCTTTAATTTCCAAATGTAAACCCTGTTATCTTTAAATTCCAAGAAATGAAATCAATATTTCATCGTTCATCTTTCTTTATTCTTTCTGATTTTGCTATTTTTCTCTTTTATTTCTTCTTTCAGTTCTAATAATGCGGCTTTAAATAACATGACATGCTTGCGGACTTCATGCCCAGATCCAAACATGTTGTCTAACTGTGAAATAATGAACCAAGAACTGGAATACGATGAAGAAGAGGCGTTTAGGGAAATAAATTGAGAATTGGAACAATTTGAGAATAAACCTAAGCCGAACTTAAATGATACTGAACCGGTTAACTTGGGAAGTTCTGAAGAAATCAGGGAAACCAAGATAAGCATTCACACGGACGGGAAAACCCGGGATGCATTAATCCAACTCCTGTTTGAGTTCAAAGATGTGTTTGCTTGGTCATATGACGACATGCCAGGGCTAAGTGTTGATTTGGTGGTTCATAAGTGGCCGACATACCCCGATTGCCCTCCGGTCCAGCAAAAGCAAAGAAAGTTTAAAACTGACATCAGTGACAAGATCAAAAAAGAAGTCACGAAACACTTGAAAGTAGGGGTAATCCGAGTGGTCCGGTACACCACATGGCTAGCTAATGTAGTCCCAGTACCAAAGAAAGACAGAAAGACCCGAGTGTGTGTGGATTACAGAGATTTAAACAAGGCAAGTCCCAAAGATAACTTCCCTTTTCCCAACATCCACATCCTTGTTGATAATTGCGCCAAGCATGAGATACAGTCCTTCGTGGACTGTTACGCAGGATATCACCAGGTGTTGATGGATGAAGAAGATGCCGAAAAGACAGCTTTTACCACACCTTGGGGTACATACTATTACAGAGTCATGCCGTTTGGTCTGAAGAATGCTGGGGCAACCTACATGAGGGCCATGACTGCCATTTTCCATGATATGATGCATCAAGAGATAGAGGTGTATGTGGACGACGTAATCATCAAGTCCAAAACCCAGGATGACCATGTTCGAGACCTGAGAAAATTCTTTGAGCAGTTGCGCAAATATGATTTGAAGCTGAACCCAGCTAAATGTGCGTTCAGAGTCCCATCGGGCAAACTTTTGGGCTTTATAGTCAGCCGGAGAGGTATCGAGTTAGATCCAACAAAACTAAAATCTATCCGGGATTTGCCTCCTCCGAGAACCAAGAAGGATGTGATGAGCTTGTTGGGCAGATTAAACTATATCAGCCGGTTCATTGCTCAGTTGACATCCACATGTGAGCCCATATTCAAATTGCTGAAGAAAGATGCAGCAGTCAAGTGGACGGATGAATGTCAAGAAGCTTTTGATAAGATCAAGGAATATCTGTCAAATCCGCCAGTCTTGGTCCCACCAGAGCCAAGGAGGCCTCTGTTCTTGTACCTGACAGTCTTGGAAAATTCTTTCGACTGTGTCCTCGATCAACATGATGTAACCGGGAAGAAAGAACAGGCGATCTACCATCTGAGCAAGAAGTATACCAGCTATGAAGCTAAGTATACTCTGCTGGAAAGAACCTGTTGTGCCTTAACTTGGGTCGCTCAGAAGCTGAGACATTATCTGCAAGCCTACACCACTTACCTTATAACCAGGTTGGATCCTTTAAAATACATATTCCAGAAACCAATGCCCACGGGAAGATTAGAAAAGTGGCAGATCCTACTCACGGAATTTGACATAGTATATGTCACCCGCACGGCAATGAAAGCCCAGGCGTTGGCAGATCATTTGGCAGAAAACCCGGTTGATGATGAATACCAACCTTTGAACACTTACTTCCCATATGAAGAAGTAAATTCAGTCGAGGCGATATCCGAGGATACTACTACTTGGAAGATGTTCTTTGACGGAGCGGTAAACGCAAAAGGTGTGGGAATTGGGGCAATCTTGATCTCACCCACTGGTCAGCACTATCCAGCCACAGCTAGGCTTCGGTTTTTCTGCACAAACAACACTGCTAAGTATGAAGCCTGCATCATGGGTATAAACATGGCAATCGACTAGGATGTTGAAGAGTTGTTGATTATGGGAGACTTAGATCTGATTATCCGGCAAGCCCAAGGAGAATGGGAAACCCGAGATGTTAAACTCATTCCCTATCGGCAACATGTGGAAGATCTTAGCAAGCGGTTCAAGTCAATAGAGTTCAGGTACATCCCTCGTTGTCACATGAACTAGCTGATGCACTCGCCACTTTGGCCTCGATGTTGCCCTACCCAGGCAAGGCCCACATTGATCCCTTGGAAATCCAAATCAGGAAAAGGCATGGTTACTGTAATACGGTTGAGGCAGAACCAAACACCCAGCCATGGTACCATGACATCAAAAGGTTTCTAAAAAATGCAAGAATACCCCGACAAGCTAGTGGAGACCAAAAGAGAACCATTAGACGGCATACAAGTGATTTCTTCTTAAGTGGTGATGTCTTGTACAAAAGGACCCCGGATCTCAACTTGGTAAGATGTGTTGACGCCGAAGAGGCTGGAAGGATCATGCATGAAGTACACGCAGGAGTGTGCGGACCCCACATGAACGGATATGTTTTAGCATTTAGTTCTACTTCTTAGTCAC
>NW_017677952.1:17987-25700 GCF_001879085.1 Nicotiana attenuata
AAGAAAAGTACCCCAGCCTCAGCGGGTGCGATCAAGTCGATCCCGACTGGCCATGATGGCTGATGCTCCGAAATCAATGTTATTGAAAAGGAAAACAAAGTCAAAGGCAAAAGTCGTATAGGCAGAATAAAGTCAAAGGGTCGAAGCCCCACGCGGGCGAGTCGTCATGAAATCCCAAAAGTTGAGCCTTTCGGTTTGAAAGAGAGATTAATCTTCAAAACCAGCAAGCAGCAGAGGTTCTCAACAGAAGCTGGGCCGGGGTCAAGCAATTGAGACAATCAAGGCCACAAAACCAACCACCGTTTCAAACTAACAATTGTTCTTTGTTTGAAAATTGAAACAGGTGCAATCCAAGCAACCGTGCAAGAAGCAGGTGTGACCGAAAGGAAAAGAAATGCGCAGGTACTGAAACAGCTTTGCAGCAAATAATCAATCCAAAAAGGGAAGTTTCCTCCAAGTTCTTTCCCACATCCTATTAAAAATGAAATGGAAAAAAAAGATAGATAAGAAAAGAAGAAAATCCAAAAAAAAAGGATAGTTTAGAATCCCCAATATCAACCTTTTACTTTTGTTTGCTAACATTAGGGCTCCAATCCCTGAGTTGAGCCTTTTAGACATAGGGCCTCCATTCCCTAGTTGCCTTTTGCCAACATTAGGGCTCCAATCCCTGAGTTGTGCCTTTTAGACATAGGGCCTCCATTCCGTAGTCGCCTTTGCCAAAATTAGGGCTCCAATCCCTGAGTTGGGCCTTTTAGACATAGGGCCTCCATTCCCTAGTCGCCTTTTGCCAACATTAGGGCTCCAATCCCTGAGTTGTGCCTTTTAGACATAGGGCCTCCATTCCCTATTCGCCTTTTGCTAACATTAGGGCTCCAATCCCTGAGTTGAGCCTTTTAGACATAGGGCCTCCATTCCCTAGTCGCCTTTTGCCAACATTAGGGCTCCAATCCCTGAGTTGTGCCTTTTAGACATAGGGCCTCCATTCCCTAGTCGCCTTTGCCAACATTAGGGCTCCAATCCCTGAGTTGTGCCTTTTAGACATAGGGCCTCTATTCCCTAGTCGCCTTTGCCAACATTAGGGCTCCAA
The DNA here is from genome assembly GCF_001879085.1 of Nicotiana attenuata. Classification (NCBI taxonomy): domain Eukaryota; kingdom Viridiplantae; phylum Streptophyta; class Magnoliopsida; order Solanales; family Solanaceae; genus Nicotiana; species Nicotiana attenuata. Next base: position 19,075 of record NW_017677952.1, read on the forward strand.
TCCCTGAGTTGCGCCTTTTTAGACATAGGGCCTCCATTCCCTAGTCGCCTTTTGCCAACATTAGGGCTCCAATCCCTGAGTTGCGCCTTTTTAGACATAGGGCCTCCATTCCCTATTCGCCTTTTGCTAACATTAGGGCTCCAATCCCTGAGTTGAGCCTTTTAGACATAGGGCCTCCATTCCCTAGTCGCCTTTTTCCAACATTAGGGCTCCAATCCCTGAGTTGTGCCTTTTTAGACATAGGGCCTCCATTCCCTAGTCGCCTTTTGCCAACATTAGGGCTCCAATCCCTGAGTTGAGCCTTTTAGACATAGGGCCTCCATTCCCTAGTCGCCTTTTGCCAACATTAGGGCTCCAATCCCTGAGTTGTGCCTTTTTAGACATAGGGCCTCCATTCCCTACTTTTTCGCCAACATTAGGGCTCCAATCCCTGAGTTGACATTTTAGATATAGGGCTCCATTCCCTAATATTTTCCATCCTAGACAGACACAATTCTTGTTTTATTCAAAAAAAAAGAGAATAAGTTCAGACTTTTATCACAAATAACTCACGAAATTTTTCTAGTGAAAACTAGGGCAGAAAAATTTCGTTCGTTCGTTTGTTTTGGTGTCTGAGCAGTTTTGACCTCGAGGCACAGGATTCGAGATGACCAAAAGATGCGTCTCAATCCAAAATAAAGAAAAGAAGAAAAAGAACAAAAAGAAGTGAATTCAAATGCTGAAGTAGACAAAGATGCGGACTGCTCAAAATTTGATTGAAGTCACAAGCTTCGCATGTCCCGCTTTGATCAAAATGCTAAAGAAAGAACCAGCACCTACAGCTTGCGAGCATCAAGATTCAGATCGGGGTCCACAGCAAAATCAGCTAAGACTCAAGATCAAGCTTCAAGGGATTTATAGATAGGAATCATGTAACTCGTAGTTGATAGGAATAGTTAGCATAGCTTTGATTTTCCTTTTGGTGTAATAAGGAGGTCAGCACCAGCAGCAGCAGTGAAATTACAGCTCCCGGTAATCCCAGCTACCAAAACTTCTAGAACTACACTGACCTGATTCCTTTACAACCAAGGATATGTAGGCAACCTCTGAAGCAAGGTTCGGTCAGACATTTTTCAAAAATGTTTCTCATAGAGCGCCAAGCAGGCAAAAATCCCTCATAATTGCTCATCTATCTTTGCTCGAAAACCCTTCATGTCTCCGAGCAAAGAGGGGCAGCTGTGAGCATGTGATTTTTGCCTCGCATGATTTGCTCCTACAGGATTCCCAAAATTATGATTTTTCTTTTAATTGATTGCATAATTTTCATGTTTATTTGCATTTCTGTGTGCATTTTTAGTTTATATAATTCATAGAAAATACAAAAATACGCATTGCATTTGCATTTAGGGTTTAATTTTACATATTTTTAGATTAATTAGTAATTAGGATTTTACAAAAATACAAAAATCACAAAAATTGATTTATTTTGCTTGGTTTAATTTTTAGCTTTGAATTTTGTTAGTTTTCTTTTAATTTGGTATTTAATTAATTGAGTTAACTATTAATTAGAGCTTAATATAATTTGGTAGGTTAATTTAGTTTTTTAGAGTTAATTTAGGTCTTTAGTTTTTAATTTGAAAAGAAAAAGAAAAGAAAATTAAAAAAAATTGAGTCTTTTAATAAAGATGCCCGAATTTGGGCTGGCCCAAGTCAAAATCCCCTATACCCGCCCAAACGGACCAAACAAGCCCCAAGCCCAAATCACCTTTAACCCGGTCCAGGCTCCCACAGTCACAAAACGACCCCGTTTAACCTTGAATTGATCCTAGCCGTCGAGGTTAGTTAATCTAACGGCTCAGAAGCTAGGATCAACAAATATATTAATGTCCTAACACCCCTACCCACCCCCATCTCTCGTCTCTCACCACTCGCCTCTCAAACCCTAGAGACCAGGCCTAAACCCTAGCAGCCGCCTTTGAACGCCACCGCCTAAGAGTGGCGGCGCCGTCTCCAAACCACCTCAAAACAACACCCCATAACTCCCATGCCCCCCTCATGCCTAATCTGTCATTGGTTTCCGTCGAATCTATCCAAAATTCTTCAAATCTTAAATCCGAGTTCGAGCCTCAACAGTTCAAAACCAGTTTCCGGTTAACCTGGTGACATGCATCGACCCAAGCCTTTGTTTTTCATGATTTAAAGGTTGATTCACTACAAAATTGATGTTGTTCGTTTGTTCTTAACGGAGAACAAGTGATTATCATCAGTTTCATGTGAATCAGGACATCAAGTGTAATTTCGAGTTTAGTCGGTGAGTTTCTATTCATCTTCGTGTCCATATTTGGTTTTAGTTCACCTTTTGTCCTTCTTCTTTTCTTCTCCTCTTTCTCTAGTTGAAAACTTGACCAAATTTCCGAGTTTTAATTGTTTTCTGTTTGTTGTTTTTTTTCTTTGTGAAAGCATGTCCGTTAAATGTTGATTATTAGCTTGCTTAAAGTTCTGATTTCATATCTCGTTTACTCACCTAGTTTATTTAATTAGGTTTATTTTGATAACTTGTTAATTTCCTGCCTACTTGTGTTTAATAATCATTCAATTAGAGTAGGTTTGGTTTCGAAATCATTTAAGTATTTGCCCTTAGTTTGTGACAGATTTGATTTTGGCTCATTTTGTTGTTTCGGCTTCGAAGCCACTTCAGAACTCACCCTAAGGGGTTGATTTAGGTCATTGGGTCAGAATTGAGCCCACATTTGGTTTAACTATGGGGTCAATTTGACCCATGACCCAAGTCTGTTTGGTAGACTAGGGGTAAATACAAGGGTAATTAGGGGTCACTTGGGTAATCTAACTAGGGAATCTTTGTTGTAACAGAATAGGAAGCTTCTAGTGGGGGGTTCCTTTAGAATTTCAGACTTTTTGATAGTTTAACTTGAGTAAGAAGTCACTAAGTGAGGGATTTCTAAGCTAAAACAGGAGTTGAAAAAGGGCTGGATTGCAAAAATGAAAACCTAAGCCTGCCCTACTTTCTTGCCTATAAAGGCATCCCTTCCTTGCTATTGAAGGCAGAAAAAAAAAAAGAGTAAAAAAAAATCCTGCAAGATTGAGAGGCCCTATACAAAACCTAGAATCTAAGAGCTAAAAAATACAAAAAAAAAAAGAGCTGCAATATCCTGAAAAGTTCTAGATGGCTAAACACTTCAAAAATACTGTTTCATTGAATCCTGTTGGTGATTTCTGAAGTTTCTTCTAGTGCTAAAACAATTTTTGGGTAGCTGTTAGTTGAAATGAATTAAAATCAAGTCTAGGTTGAGGTCCTTTGGTTCATTGCTGGGTTTGAAGCTGTTCTTCTAGGCTGTTTTACTTCATTTTCTAGGTTTAAAATTGGTCGTTTACTTGCTGATCATGTGCTGCTGCTGTCTGCTATTTCCTCACCCCTTTTTCCTTTTCAATTTCCAGGTACACATCCCTGAAACTCACAATGTGATATTCAATTGGAAACTGAGAAATGAAACTGGGATTCTGATGTTTAGATGCTAGACTTTTAGTCAATAGTCATTTTCATTCCTATTTCCTGTATCTTACTCTTCTTAAATGACATGTGAGAGTTTGATTTGATTTTGTTGAAATAATTGGACTCCAAACCTGTTAAATCCTATGTTAGAGTGTGAGTATCTAGATCTTACTTTTCATGTTGTAATTAAGTGACAAAGGACTGTCCTGAAGCTATTTTGTTTGGTTAGCTTCCCTTTTCTTTATGAAACAATTCTGGACAGGGGCTGCTATGTAGTATTTAGAGTTTTGGGGTGTTCTAATAACTGAGTATTGTTGATACGAGATGCTGTGAGATCTGGACTGGTTTAATGTCTTTTGAGTGTGTTTTCTTTTGGTTATACCAATGGTCATGCTTGTTGAAGATTGGTAGTTTATGTATGGACTCGAATTAGTATGTGATTTTCTGATTTTGGACCTGAACCTTATCGAGGTTCTTGAGTGTGAATTGATCTTAGCTTTCATACATCACTTATTCAATTCTACTCATGCACAAATGGATTTTGGTTTATATTAATTTTAGTAGTATGTTATGTGGTGTCGTCTATTTTCATACATAAGTTCTTAAGTGTTTAAAGGATGGTGAGCATGATTTGAGTTTAAGACCCAATTTGAAGTTCCATGAGTTTTGATGCCTGCACTCGTTTATATATTTTTATTTTTTTTTAAAAGTTTAAGGTTGTGCAGTTTTATTAAATGGGATTTTGAAATGGGATCCCTAATATTTTCTTATTACGTGATTCAATTGGACTGTCAAAATAGTGGAGTACACAGTCGCTTAAAAATGTGAAAATTTGAGTTTAGCTTTATTGTTCTTTAATTGCTCTAAAAATCTGTTTTAAAATATGGCCCACTTGTAGCTGGTTTTAAAATTTCATATAGTTAAATTATCAAAATGCATGATCCACACTCCTGCTTCTTGGAAGCTAAGTAGAGTTTTGGGCCTTCAGGGATTTGATCCCTGAGCCAGGACTTCACTGCCTTCCCTTTGTCCAGGACTGGGCCTGATTTGGGCCCAAGGTTTTGAAAGTCCTATGTAACGACCCGGCCGATCGTTTTAAGAATTTACGCCCCGATCCCCTATTAACTATTTTCCCTAAGTTCCTTTCTGCTATTTTGGTTTGCCGGGACGTTCGGTGTTGGATTTTGGAGAATTTTCGGACACTTAGTCCCTAAATGAGAGCTTAAGTGTTGGAAAATGGTCCGTAGTTGGAACAGTGTGAAGACGGCCTCGGAATGGAAATCCGATGGTTCCGTTAGCCCCGTGAGGTGATTTCGGGGTTGGGAGCGTGTTCGGAATGTAATTTGGAAGTCCGTAGCTAATTTAGGCTTGAATTGGCGAAGTTAGTATTTTGGCGATTTCCGGTTGATAGGTGAGATTTTGATCCGGGAGTCAGAATGGAATTCCAAGAGTTGTTGTAGCTTCATTTGGTGATTTGGGATATGTGTGCAAAATTTCAGGTCATTCGGACATGGTTTGATTGGGTTTTTGATCGAATGCGTGTTTTGAAAGTTTTAGAAGAACTTAGGCTTGAATTCGATGTAATTTGATGGCTTTGGTGTTGTTTGAGGTGTTTTGAGTATTGGAACAAGTTTGAATAATGTATTAAGATGCCTTGGTGCTTTTGGTTGAGGTCCCGAGGGCCTCGGGTGTGTTTCGGGTTGTATCGCTCTTATTTGATGTTTCAACGTCGTATCTTTGGACATAAAGGGGTACCACAATGAGTAAATGAGCTCCAAATTAAGTTTTATTGAACCATTAGATCCGTATCGTAATTTCGGAGCCATATCAAAAAGAATCGTCTAATTTGGACATCGTATGAGGGAGTTATGCTCATTTCCGTGTCGAGAAAGTGCTGGTTGCTGTCATAACCGCAAAAGCAAAAATTGACCGCGGAAGCGGTACCGCAACAGCGGAAATAGTGCCGCGGAAGCGGTACCGCAGAAGCGGAAAATATCCGCGGAAGCGAAATTTTCCGCGGAAGCGGAAAATTTTCCGCAGAAGCGGAAAATAGGCCTGGGCAGAGATCTTAAGTTTCGAAAATGGGACTTTGTTCCCATTTTCTTTCATTTTTGACTTCTAGAGCTCGGTTTTGGGAGAACTTTCGAGGGGTTTTTCGCGAGCAATAATTGGGTAACGATTCTCTACTCTCTTATGCTTAATACTTACTAATCTAATCATGATTTCATTCGTATTTTCGAATTTTTGAATGAAAATGGGTCAAAATCCTTAGACTAAATTGTTGAGTTTTGAGTAGGTATTTGACCTCCGATTTGAGAGATTTTTATATGGGTAGACTCGTGAGAGTACGAGGGTTCTGAAAATGTAAAAATTATCTGATTCCGAGATGTGGGCCCGAGGGGCATTTTGGTCATTTTACAAAATTTCGCGTATTAGCTTAGAATTTAATTGTAGAATCAATTACTTGAATTATTATTTACATTATGCAATTTAATTGAATAGATTTGAGCCATTTGGAGTCAAATACTCGTGGCAAGAACGTGATTTTGGATTGAATTTTGAGCCGGTTCGAGGTAAGTGGCTCTTCTAACCTTGTGTGGGGGACTTTGTCCCTTAGGATGTGATATTTGGTAATTGAATGCCTTGTGCGTGAGGTGACAAGCGCGTACTTGAGCTAATTGTTGAAAATTCGAATTTTTACTTAAAATACTTGAACTGAATTTCTTTCGTATTTGCTTTATTCTACTTGCTATTATAGCCTGTGCTAGTATGGAAAAGCATGTTTAATTGATCCAAATTTCCTATTTGCTTAAATTGCCTTAATTGTAATTACGTGGAGCATGTTAGGCCAGAATTATTTGTTGCCTTGTATTGTTGTACTTCAATTTCTGAATATTTCTCTGATTTTGGTTGCGCATTTACATTGGGACTACGGATGTGGGATTCCGGTAGCTCCCCCCTTGTTTGTTTACTTTGGGACTATGGGTTCGATTCCCGGGAGATCCCCCTGCACATTTACTTTGGGACTACGGGTTAGATTCCCGGGAGATCCCCCTGCACATTTACTTTGGGACTACGGGTTAGATTCCCGGGAGATACCCCTGCACATTGATAATTGGACTACGGGACGGTATCC
>NW_017677953.1:0-3627 GCF_001879085.1 Nicotiana attenuata
ATAAACCTCTACCCCTCCTACGCATCAACACACATCCGATCCCAACTCTCGAAGCATCACAATACACAGTGTAAGAACCTGAGGCTGATGGCAAAACTAACACTGGAGCTGTGGTCAAAGCTGTCTTGAGCTTCTGAAAGCTCTCCTCGCACTCGTCCGACCATACGAATGGTGCACCCTTCTGCGTCAACTTAGTCAAGGGCGAAGCAATAGAGGAAAAACCCTGGACGAACCGGCGATAATAACCTGCCAAACCGAGGAAACTTCGAATCTCCGTGGCTGAAGACGGTCTGGGCCAACTCTGTACTGCCTCTACCTTCTTTGGATCAACTTGAATACCATCACTGGACACCACGTGTCCCAGAAAAGCTACAGACTCAAGCCAAAACTCACATTTGGAGAACTTTGCATAAAGCTTCTCCTCCCTCAACCTCTGTAACACCACTCTCAAGTGCTGAGCATGCTCCTCCTGGCTACGCGAGTACACCAGGATATCATCTATAAAAACGATAACAAATGAATCCAGATATGGCCGAAATACGCTGTTCATCAAGTGCATGAACGCAACTGGGGAATTAGTCAGCCCAAAAGACATAACCAGGAATTCATAGTGCCCATATCTAGTCCTGAAGGCGGTCTTCACAATATCCGAATCCCTGATCTTCAGCTGGTGATAGCCTGAACGGAGATCAATCTTCGAAAATACCTTTGCCCCCTGGAGCTGGTCAAACAAATCATCAATACGAGGTAGTGGATACTTGTTCTTCACTGTCACCTTGTTCAACTGTCTGTAATCAATGCACATCCTCATTGTGCCATCTTTCTTTTTCACAAATAGAACCGGTGTACCCCACGGTGACACACTGGGACGAATAAACCCCTTATCTAGGAGTTCCTGAAGCTGATCCTTTAGTTCTTTCAACTCTGCTGGTGCCATGCGATACGGAGGAATAGAGATGGGCTTGGTGCCCGGTGCCAGATCAATACCAAAATCGATGTCCCTGTCCGGTGGCATGCCCGGCAGGTCTGCTGGAAACACATCAGGGAAGTCCCTCACGATGGGGACAGAGTCAAGACTAGGAGTCTCAGCTCCAATATCTCTCATGAAAGCCAAATAAGATAGACAACCTTTCCCAACCATCCGCTGGGCCTTTAGAAAAGAAATCACCCTGCTGGGAATATAATCAGTCGTGCTACGCCACTCGATCCTCGGAATACCCGGAATAGCCAATGTAACTGTCTTAGCATGACAGTCCAGAATAGCATGGTACGTAGATAACCAATCCATACCCAGAATAACATCAAAATCGACCATACTTAACAGCAATAAGTCAACTCGGGTCTCCGGACCCCCAATAGTCACTAAGTAGGATCGGTATACATGATCTGCAATAACAGTATCACCCACCGAGGTAGATACGTGAACAGGAAAAGCAAGACAACCTCGGGTAGTACCCAGGTGATGGACAAAATATGAAGATACATAGGAATAGGTAGATCCGGGATCAAATAAGACAGAGGCATCTCTGTGGCAGACTGAGACAATACCTGTGATAACAGCATCTGAGGCAATGCCGTCCTTCCTGTCTGGAAGAGCATAGAATCGAGCCTGACCACCGCCAGTCCGGCCTCCACCCCTGGGGCGGGCCCTGGCTACCTGACCTCCACCCCTAGCTGACTGGGCGGGTGCTGATGAAACAGGAGCAGAAGATGAGGGCTGATCCCTCTGCTGAGACTGATTACCACGACGCCGAGGACACTGTCTCCTCATATGACCGAACTCACTGCACTCGTAGCAACTACCCGGCGCTGGAGAAGGGGACTGATGGAAACCCCACGCTGCTGAAGAGGCAGGTGTAGTGCTCTGAGCTGGAAGAGCACTAAGTGAAGTCTGGCCCTGCTGAAATCCCTGATGACCACGGCCTGAAGAAGCCCCACTGTACTCTGGACGACCTGACTGAGGAGGCCTGAAGGAACGGCCTCTGCCACGCTGGAACTGGCCCCTAGACGGAGCACCACTGAAACTACCTGAACCTCGAGGCCTCTTTGCCTCCCTCTCCTCACGCTCCCGATGGCGAACCGTCTCAATCTCTCGAGCCATGTCAACGACCTCCTCAAAAGAGGCACCCATAACCCTCTCTCTGGTCATCAAAATGCGGAGTGAATAGTTGAGGCCATCCAGAACCTCCTAATCCTTTCCCGATCTGTCGGGATCATCCAAGTAGCATACCGGGCTAGCTGTGTGAATCTCAACTCGTACTGGGTCACAGACATGTCCCCCTGAACCAACCACTCGAACTGACGACGCAGTTCCTCCTTGTGAGACTGCGGTACGTACTTCTCTAGAAAGACAGTGGAGAACTACTGCCATGTAAGGGGCGCTGCACCAACAGGCCTACGCCTCTCGAAGTCCTCCCACCATGTGAATGCAGGCCCTAAGAACTGGAAGGTAGTAAAAGCCACACCACTCGACTCTAAGATCCCTGCAGTGCGAAGCATACGCTGACACTTATCCAAAAAACCCTGGGCATCCTCGCCTTCAGCACCACTGAACCTCGGTGGCTGAAGCCTGAAGCCTGCCGAATCTCTCAAGGCAACGCTGCTCGTCGTCCGGCATAACTGGAGCCTCATAGGCTGCAACTGGTGCAACTGGAGCAACTGGAGCAACTGGCGGAGCTATGGCTGCTTCCGGTATCTGAAGTCCCTGGGTAGCCTGCTCAGGTGTGTGAGCAACAGGGGTCCGATGTCCTCCCCCGGTCTGGGAAACAGCTGCTGCAGTAGAAGCTGAGACTGCCTGAGCCAGGCCAGTGCAAACTGATAGTATCTGTGCCAAGGTCTCCTGGAGACCAGGAATAGCAATAGGCATTGCTGGTGCCTGCACAGGTGCTGCTGGGACATCGACAACTGGGGTCTGGTCCTGAACTGTGGCGGCTGGTGGGTCAGCAGGTGCTGTCTCTGCTGCCCTCCCTCGACCACGACCACGACCGCGTCCACGGCCTCTAGTGGGTGGTACTGGTGGTCGACCATCGCGTCCGGTAGCACGAGTTCTCGCCATCTGCGAGAGAATAGAATGCAGGAATTAAGTTCTCGAATCACAAAGCTGCACGACAAGAATTTCAAGAATATGGAATTTTCCTAAAGGTTCTGCAGCCTCTTGAGGAGAAGTACAGGCGTCCCCGTACCATTCCGCGAGACTCTACTAAACCGGCTCATGACTCGCGAGGCCTAGTAACCTAGGCTCTGATACCAACTTGTCACGACCCCAATCCCGGTCGTGATGGCGCCCAACACTAATGCTAGGCAAGCCCGACCAATTTAAATACTCTCAACCCAAATTCGCAATCCGTTAACAAATAATACGATTAAAAATAGAAAATATCAAGGTTCCAATCCGAAACTAATAAAATAGTATGGAAAAATAATAACGAATATCCCAACATTCCCCAATAGATCTGGAATCACGAGTCTAGAGCCTCTAAATGTAACAGAGTAATATATTCATAGTAATAAAGGAAGTCTAGGATAGGAAAAGACAAATGCAATAAAGAGGAGAAGTCGGGTCCTGCGGACGTCAGGCAGCTACCTCAACAACTCCTAAACCGAAATCCAAGAGGACAGCAAACAACT
>NW_017677953.1:6687-15577 GCF_001879085.1 Nicotiana attenuata
TCTAGAGTTGAACTCGAAAGTGGGAATTCTAGATTGCATATAGGATTGAGTAGATCAAGTTCTTGAACCTGGGCCTCGGGGAACGGATTCGCGGTTAGGATAGACATATACCTAATTGCCTTGCTTGGTTGAAATACAGGAATTATAAATGCGTTCTTGTTGATTCTAACTCCATAGACATATAGGCGTTAGGTTAGCTTGAATAGGCGAGTAAGAACTCGACAGATTCTTATGAGCAGTATTAACCCTGTCAACCAATAAGCTAGATAAATTAATTAGACAATTCAATTGAAGAATACAATAGAAATGTTAGATAGCCCATAACCCTAGATCGTTTTCATTACATTGATATCATAAAAATCTGCTCTTTCTTTGTTTAAAGTTCATTATTTGTTTTTATTTATTTTAATTAGTTTAGAATCAAATACTTCTTGGTTTAATTCTTGTATAGATAATTAGGATAGTCTAATTTAGTTAATAGTTGATCATAAGTCCTTGTGGGTTCGACATCCGACTTTTAGTCACTTTATTACTTGACGACCGCGTATGCTTGCGTGTGCGTTTGGCCGCAACAAGTTTTTGGCGCCGTTGCCGGGGACTTAGAAATTAACTATTCTACTAGATTGGATTTTTAATTTTTGCCTATTCAAGTTTTTATTTTTTTATTTTTAACTTAGTTTAATATTTTATTATCTTTGTTGACATGGCATCTTGGAATGAGAATTGGTCAAATATTGGTTATTCTTATTATAGTGATCCTTGTCCATATTGTGGAGGACCACACTTGTGGCAAAATTGTGCATCTCAATTAGATGTGTGGAATTTTTGTAATATGTGTGGTGGTCAAGGTGGTCATTGGGATGGTTTTCCTAATTCTTATTATCCTTCTCAGAGTTCTTATTATAATGTTTCTAATAATGTTTATGAGTTTGATAGGAGCAAGGAAGTGGAGGATATGGAAAGCATGGCTCATATTATGGACATGATGAGGCAAGTAGTCGAGCTACAAGATGAAAATCGAAAGGCTGCACAAAGAATTAGTGCAGCAATCATGAGAATGAAGGCCGAGGCGGAGGAAGTGGCTGAAGAGAGCGAGTTCCCACCAGAAAATAATTTTGAAGAAGCAGATATAGTGAGCCAATCTTGGCTAGAGGAACAAGCTCAACTTATAAAATCTCATGAGTTTCTCCGCGATGGTCTTTCAAATATGACAGAACAACTAATAGAAGCAAGAACCACGCTCAGGCAAGAGATAGACCAATTTGGCTCAGATATCCATGACTTGCATGCTCAATTGAATAAAAAGGTTGAGGCGTCTGATGCCCTACAACCAATTTTTGTGGATACTGGCCAGCTTGTGGAGCGGAAAGAGGAATTCCAACTATTCGACCAAAATATTATTAATGATGCCAAGGTTGACGAAGAGCTCAAAATTGAGGATGTCAAAAATAATGCAATTTTGGAGTTGGAGCGTATTGGACCTCATTCTAAACACTTTTCAACATTATGTTTGGTTGGTGACATGGAAATTGATCCATTCGAGCATATGGAGGAGTCAATAGATGAGGAACAAAGTGTTTATATTCTGAAATTTGCCACACCAAGGAGACAAAACGACATTCCTCACTTAAAGGCCAAGAAGTGCAAGATGCGATACCTACTACTTGGGTTCTTTATTTTTACACCACCGCCCCATGAACGTGACAGAAAATTTGATGCAAAATTGGGGGCGCAATTTATATCCTCAAAGTGGAAGGAAAAGTGATGAAAGTGTTGGCGTCGTGCTGCGACGTTAAATCAAGCGCTTGTTGGGAGGCAACCCAATTTTATTTTTTATTTTTTTATTTTTTCTTTTGTTTATTTTTTTTTATTGTGCTATTTCTTTTGTAGTATTATTTTTGTGTTTTGCAGGAGTACGAGCATGGAATCAAAGCCAAGAGGCATGGGCAAAAGCGAGCAGGTGGTTGAAACTAAGTGTGAGGTACCCGCACAAGGGATCGTACCTGGGAGAAGTCTGAGTATCCCGTGAACTGCTAATGCTTCGGCCTTTGGAGTACCAGGGAGTCTCTTTTACCCTCTTGTTATTTTTAGTGTGCATTGAGGACATTACACAATTTTAAGTGTGGGGTGAGGAGATTGTCTGGGTGATTTTCTGTGCTATGTTAGCTTAGTCATAGTACTCGTTCTTAGTGTAGTAATTTTTTTTTAAAAAAAAAAACTAAAAAACGAAAAAAAAAATTTGAAAGATTTGGACTTTTCCCGACGATGGATCTCCTAGACAGTTTTCTTGAAATCCAAAAATATGTATTTTATTTTCTTTAGGTAGCAATAATCCCCCGTGGTTTTTCTTTGTGCCTCGGTTCTTTTCCATGGGATGTAGTTTGAACCGGGTAGTAGTATTTTTTATATTTTTAGAGTAGATTAGAATTTAGGGAATAAATGGAGGAAGAATGATGAACCTAGGCGCCCTTGACTTGTTTGATAGTAGCATATTTAGGCTTTGGCATGTGTAGTATCTTCCCTATGATTTGAAATTATTGATGATGCCTTATATGTTGGATAGCATGTCTTGTGATGCCTATGTCTCGTTTTCTTGACTTATGTTCACTTTGTGCTTCATGCTTAATATCTCGTGGCTCCGTGAATACTTGCATTTGTTTGAGAGTCGGAATGAGACCGTTCTTAGTGAGTCATGTGCCATGTGTGGTGAGGTTTTTGTATAGTCTATGTATTGTACTTGTGTCTAGAACTTGCCCGGTATGTGAGTTGAAGCGAAATTTTAGGTGATGTTCGGTTTGAAAAGTGACTTTAGGCTTTCTTTGATTTTTTTTGAGCTTTATTGCTTATCACAAATAAAATCTATCCCTAGTTAGCCCTTTTGAGCCTATAGACTTTTATTTGGCACCCACATTACAAGCCTATACCCTTTTTATTCTTAATTGACATTGTTTTGATCCCTTTTCCTCTTAAAGCACTTTAATTGTGAGATGAGCGCTAAAAGAAGTAAGAAGGAACTAAGTGTGGGGTGGCTTTTGAGTGGAACCAATAAAAGGAAGAAAGGTGCACTTGTTTTGTAAAATAATACACCACTAGCAGAAATTGAAAAAAAAAAGAATAATCTGAAGAAAAAAAAAATAGAGATGTATACATTGTTGTCTTGTTCCTGCTAGTGGGTATGAATTAATGTAGTGCTTAAAGAAAGAGGGAACATTGTTGGGAGTGATTTTAGTTATGAAATTGAAGTTGGGATTGAAGAATTTGCGCTTAAAGTTGATTATGTGGTGTGTTAAAGTGCTTAGGAGGGTTAGTCACTATTCTTAAATATATCCTACCCGTCCCTTAGCCCACATTACAACCATGAAAAAGTCCAAATTGATTTTAGATCGAGTGAGCCTACATTAGTAGAGATTTACATTATGGGCAAGCCTATGGTACCAATTACATGCATGTGACTTCTTTTGTGAGGGAGAGCGATATTTTCTTTGATATATATGAGTCCTTAAAATATATTTGATCATGAGATTCGAATGTGTGGATTCAACTTACTCTCTTGCCTTGGTTGTGAGGGCACATGGTTTCACGAAGGATAGGTAATATTATTAGACTTCTCTAGGATGTTGGGTGTTCAAGCCATGAGTGCATTGTGACATTGAGTCGGTTTTTGAGGCTAGGATTGTTGTGAGCATATTGTCTTTGTTTGAATACTTTTGAAGAATGACATAAGTAAAGGGAAGTGTATGATGATTGCATATGCTAGAGTTTAATTGTTGCTATCAACCATAATCATTGGTGTAGTGTGCTTCAAATATGTTAAGTGCTCATAGATAGAGTAAATTTTTGGTTGACTCGAGGACGAGAAACGTTTAAGTGTGGGGTGTTGATGATAGGCTATAATTACGTATTTTAGTCGATTATTACACTCTAATTTACAGCACTTTAATTGAGTTTGAGCTTTAATCGCTAGTGTTTTGCACTAATTGTATGTTTTATGCCTTGTAGGAGTGATTCCGAGCTATATAGATGTTATGGAATGAATTCAAGTGATTTGGAGCTTTAAAGTTTGATTAAAAATTCAAGGAATTAAGCCGGGATCGTGTTTGGGGGTCAACGGATGATAGTTAGAGCGAACGAAGACTCCAGTAGGCATATTGCGCACTGTCTAGTAAAATAGACATAACTTTTCGTTCAGAACTCCATTTTGGCTCCACAATATATGGTTGGAAAGCTGACTCAAAGGGCTACAACTTTCATGTTTTACGTTTTTCCAAATTCTGAACGGAATAGGGTGACAAATGCGCAATAGCGCGGTCGCGCTAGTTTTCGCTCGTCAGGCAGAACACTGGGCCCCTAGCGCGGCCGCGCTAGTTAAGCCCGGGAAAAGTGTCCTTTTTCACATTGGAGAAGGTATAATTGTTTGGGCCCAACCCTACTTGGTATATATACATGGAGAATGTTTTTTAGAGGAATTTTTGAGAGGAAGAGCACAGAGCCGCCGTGGAGGCCGGGTTTTATCTTTTCTTCCACCAACTTAGTCTTTTTATGTTTCTTTGTATGATTTGTTGTTTTGCTACCATGTCTATGTGGAGCTATACTTCACGTTCTAGGGTTGTGGTTCTTTCATGACTATTGTTATTGGGATATTGATTTTGATTTTTTATTTTATCATATTGGTTTATTTATTCAATCCTGCGCTTAATTATTTGATTGCTTGATCACCAATTGAATACTATCTACGAATCTAGAGTTGAACTCGAAAGTGGGAATTCTAGATTGCATATAGGATTGAGTAGAGCAAGTTCTTGAACCTGGGCCTCGGGGAACGGATTCGCGGTTAGGATAGACATATACCTAATTGCCTTGCTTGGTTGATTTACAGGAATTATAAATGCGTTCTTGTTGATTCTAACTCCATAGACATATAGGCGTTAGGTTAGCTTGAATAGGCGAGTAAGAACTCGACAGATTCTTATGAGCAGTATTAACCCTGTCAACCAATAAACTAGATAAATTAATTAGACAATTCAATTGAAGAATACAATAGGAATGTTAGATAGCCCATAACCCTAGATCGTTTTTATTACATTGATATCATAAAAATCTTCTCTTCCTCTGTTTAAAGTTCATTATTTATATTTCTTTATTTAATTAGTATAGAATCAAATACTTCTAGGTTTAATTCTTGTATAGATAATTAGGATAGTCTAATTTAGTTAATAGTTAATCACAAGTCCTCGTGGGAACGATACTCTACTCACTACTTTATTACTTGACGATCACGTGCACTTGCGTGAGTGCGTTTGGACGCAACAAGTTTTTGGCGCCGTTGCCAAACGACCCCTAACCCTAGCCCATTATTCAGAGACCGCGCCTTTGTATTCTCTCATTTCCTCTCCTCTCTCAACCACCCAACCTAACCCTAGCTCCTTCAACCGCCGACCTCCCTTTCTCCGATCTTCCCCGGTGATCTCCCATCAACTCCTAAGCCTCCAATGGCTCCTCTAATGCTATGCTTGCCTTCTCTAAGGTCTTAAAGGGCCCTGGGCCACGCCGACTTGCATCTAGGGTTTGTCATTTGGCTGTTCTTGGCTACTTCAGTGTGATTTCGAGCAAAATCACGTTGTACTTGTTACGATCCTTGGGATTCTAGACAGGTTCTTTCCTCTATACTTGGGTTTCTTCTGAAACCCTAACTTCTGCCTACATCTCCTAGATTTGTACGATTTTAAAACGATTTGAGACTATTTCTTTGATATTTTATGCTATCCTTGGAACTCTTTACAAGAATCATCGATTCCAAAGTGTTTTCACCTTCTTCTAAAATTAGGGTTTTCGGAACTTCTTCTAAAACTTTATTTAAACTAATTTTTATGTTTAAACTTCTATTTTCTTGCATACTTCGACTGATGTTGTGAGTTTACTACCTCTTCAACTTGCCTATGTTGAAAACCCTATTTTTTCTAGGTTTCTTCGTTTGATTTTGTGACTAGCCTGTTCATGTTTGAATTTCTATGACTATCTCGCTTCGAATGTGTTTCTA
This sequence comes from Nicotiana attenuata, assembly GCF_001879085.1. Classification (NCBI taxonomy): domain Eukaryota; kingdom Viridiplantae; phylum Streptophyta; class Magnoliopsida; order Solanales; family Solanaceae; genus Nicotiana; species Nicotiana attenuata. The sequence goes on from NW_017677953.1 coordinate 12,725, forward strand.
ATGAGTTTCTTATGCCTAACTTATATCACCTCTATGTGCTTATAATCATCTTGACTGTTCAGACTTGCCTCTTTCTATTGATACTGTTTAACCCGCATGTTTGCTATGTCTGGTTATTCTTATCTTTTTTATTTATATGCTAAATACTGAATCGTGACTTCCTCTTTGATTGATTCTGGATTCCCTATTTTTAGGGTTTGATTGAAAGACATTCCTTTAAACCCTCAATTCCTACCTCTTCTATTCGAATTAACTGATTCACCTACCTTGTCTGCTGTGGTACTTTATTCTTACTGACTATTTCCTTAATTAGAGTGTTCTGAACTTAGCCCTAATTGTTTATCCTATACTTACTGAATTTGAATCTTTCCTTATTAGTCATACACTGATTTCTTTCCTTATCTGTTACTTGTTATTACCGTTTGAATTAATTCCCTCAACTTAAGGGAGTACTTGTCCTGATTTTGCTCTAATTGATTCTGAGTTCCATAATTACTATGCTACTATGATTCTTACCTTATTTTTATCTAATTTCGAACTACTATATATACACACACTCTCTCATTAACACAAAGACACGAACATTTTTTGGTTCAAAAAGCTCTCTCTCCTTAAACTTTTTGCTCTCTCTTTTGTGCTACTTGCTATTATTCTGAGTTAACCGGCTGCAAGACAAGTCTAACTATTGTGCTCTCCTGCTCCTTCACTTTTGTTTACTGTCTTCTTTACTAGTATGTTCTAGTTTCAATTCAAGTTCCAACAACAATATGGTTCTTTTATTGCTTCAATTCATCCTGTTTCTAGTTTGCTTTTACTTATGGTTTTGCTGTGAAACTTGCAATTAATTAATATGATTACATGATTTGCATGTTATGTACTCCCCTTCCTCAGGATCAGCATGAACATGTTACCCCCCACCCCTATGTAGTCTGTCTCCATGTGATTTTGCTCTATCTAGTTCCTGGTATGAGTCTCCTTGTGAAGTAGTCTGCACTCCTGAACTTGTATGGTTCTGAGATTGATCTTAAATCATGTGGATCCTATACTGAACCCTCTTAAGCATTGTTGGTTCTGTGACTATGGCTGATCAGTTGTATCTGAGCATGTCTGTACCAATTCCTAAGACCTTTGCTTGTTATGTGTTTACAATAATGTGCTCTATATATCCCCAATCCCCATCACCCCTATATGTAGGTTCTTTCCTCCTGTTTTGGTCCTGTGAGTATTACTGATGTGTTTTTGGGCTCCATGTTTGATTCGCTGTTGCCTAATCATGTAACTCTCTCTTTTCAAAGTTGTTTTACTGCATGACTCTCTCTTTTACTCCACAAATTATTTCAAACAAACCTCCTTTTAATACCGTTTTCCTACTAAGACCTTTCATTGTGTCAAGCACTCTCACTCTACTCCTAAGTCAATAGGTTCTTCCCCCTCCAGTATGTGTACTGCCTTGGGATCCTCTTGAGAACCTTCTGAACTCTGGCATACTGAGGCTGGCCCTTCCATACTGCACTTATTCAATTTGGTTACCAAGTCTACGTGTAAGCACTGCCCGGGATCCTTGAGATCCTTAAGGAACTTTGATGCACCTAGACTATGACATTGTCTATGGAATTTGGGCATTTGAGGCTATTAGAGGCTTTGTAAATCTGGGCTTATCTGTAGGCTCCCTATAGAATAACTTCTTATTTTCTTATCTACTTGTGTAACTCATTCATATGGTTTCTAATAATTTATAAACGAATATTGGGGCAACTAGTGAAAAGGGGGGTAGTTACATGTCTGTGGGGTAGTACGGGTAGAGATCATGCCTATAGGACTTTATATTTCGATATGATTGCCTTACCATGCCAGAAACCATGCCTATAGGACTTTACATTTTTTGCTATGCTTGCTTTACCATGTTAAAAATCATGCCAATAGGTCTCAAGTGATTCCATAATAGAAATCATGTTTGTAGGTCTTAAAACCAATCTAACAAATAGATGCCATGCCTATAGGATATAATCCCAATCCAGCTTCCATTATAAAAAGTGTTTACATGCTTTTTATTTGTCATCATGCCTGCAAAGTTTCTGAAATCAGTATTAAAACTAGATACCATGCCTATAAGGAACGCCACCAGAATTTCTGTCTACAGATCTCAACTAGTTTAGTTTAAATAAATCAATTCGATTAACGATTAGCTCACTTCGAAACTAGTTAATTAATTCTCTATTTTCCCTAAAACAAGTTCTTTCAAAAACTGCCTCAATCTATCATTAGACAGCATTCCTATAGGGATCAAAAGAGTCTGTTTTAAAGACCTGGCTTGTTTCACTATATAAAATGTAGTCATCAGTATTCCGCGTATAGGCAAGCCTATATGACGTTTTCAAATCTTGCAACTCTAAAACTATTTCTGTGACTTAATGTTATTCTGGCTTAACAGGTTTTTAAAAAAATTCAGTAGGCAACATGCTAGGGTCATTACTTCTGAGTTTACAAAATAGACTACCTATCTTCTGTATATTTCTCTTAGACATCATGCCTTAGGATACTGCTTAACAAAAGGCCCTTATTTGTGCTTGAGTCGTGCTGCCTATGTGTATTGTTTGAGGAGGTAAACCTGAGCCTCTAATTGCTCCCTTTTATCTTATGTGCTAAAGTCCTAATTGTTCTTGCTTGTCGCCTTAGTATTTTCACCTTTAAAACCTTAGGGGTCTGTCTAGAACCACCTATAGGTAAAGGTCCTAAATCCCTCTAGGACCATTAAGAAGGGACGGGTAACAGCACGCAATAGAAATCGTTGACCAACATTCGCTTTGAATGACCACTAAGGGGATGGGAAGGGTAGATATGGGATATGATGAC
>NW_017677953.1:18089-21859 GCF_001879085.1 Nicotiana attenuata
ACATATATATATAAGCCATATTCGATATAATATTACCTAATACGCTTATACTTAGTGCATAGTACAGTGTAGTATATATATTACATATATATAAGCCATTTTCGATATAATATTACCTCATACGCTTATACTTAGTGCATAGTACAGCGTAAGTATATATATTACATATATATAAGCCATATTCGATATAATATTACCTAATACGCTTATACTTAGTGCATAGTACAGCGTAACTATATATATTACATATATATAAGCCATATTCGATATAATATTACCTAATACGCTTATACTTAGTCCATAGTACAGCGTAACTATATATATTACATATATATAAGCTATATTCGATATAATATTACCTAATACGCTTATACTTAGTGCATAGTACAGCGTAACTATATATATTACATATATATAAGCCATATTCGATATAATATTACCTAATACGCTTATACTTAGTGCATAGTACAGCGTAACTATATATATTACATATACATATAAAAGCCATATTCGATATAATATTACCTAATACGCTTATACTTAGTGCATAGTACAGCGTAACTATATATATTACATATATATAAGCCATATTCGATATAATATTACCTAATACGCTTATACTTAGTGCATAGTACAGCGTAAGTATATATATTACATGTATATATAAGCTATATTGATATAATATTAGCTAATGCACTGATACTTAGTGCATAGCATGTTAGAGTATATTTTAGTCTATCTTGTGTTACAAAAGTGTTAACGGCTTACATTTATATTATTTAGATAGTAAATACAAAAGTAATTTTTAATTTTGACCATTGTTGACCTGAAAAGAGACCAACTTTGGTCGCTAATTATACTTAAATTTAAATTAGCGACCAAAGTTGGTCGCTAAATTTAAATCAGATTTATTTATATTTTACATAATATTTAAAATAATAATATAATTGTTAAACGGGTCCCATATTAGCGACCAAAGTTGGTCTCTATTTTAGAAGCGACCAACTTTGGTCGCTAACTTTGAATTATATTTATTTATATTTTATAATTTTTTTTAAATAATAATATAATTATTAAAACTTTATAACAGGGTCCCATATTAGCGACCAAAGTTGGTCTCTATCTACTTACCCTTTAATTAGCGACCAACTTTGGTCGCTCATTTTAAATTATATTTATTTATATTTTATAATTTTTTAAATAATATTATAATTATTAAAATTTAATAAGTGGGTCCCCCAATAGCGACCAACGTTGGTCGCTAATCTCAGTATTTCTTTGACCAAGCAAGTCTGACCAGTCCGGTCAACATTTTGATGAAATTATTGATCAAATAGCGACCAACCTTGGTCGCTAATGTATTTAAAATAATTATTTTATTATTTTCTCCAATTTAGAGACCAACGTTGGTCGCTTTTCTTGACAGACCAACTTTGGTCGCTAAAGTTTGGTCGCTTTTTTCTGAATTCTAATAGTGTATAGATAGATAGATATAGATAAATAGATAGATATAGATATAGGTAGATTAGTGCAAGAAACTTTTCTTTTTGTATTTTATATGGGAAAAAAATTCATATTATCTCTCGTGACACTTGTATATTGTACTTGCAATTTTATTCCAAACAAATTTCTGTGGCATTCATCATCCTTTAAATGGTCTAACACATAAATGAAACGTCAAATTAAAGTGATAAATTTTTGCGCAAGTTTTTTATATCCTGTAGACATTCAAATTAAATAATCCACCTAATGATGATCAAATCACGATCATGGGGTTGCCCGGTTCTAATTCCATATGCAGAATAGAGTGGAAATCAAGACTCCGAAGCTTCTTTAGTTCCATCACTATATATGTCAAAATTAAATGATCAAATTGTTTGAAATTTTAAAAGATGGGGACAACTTATATTAGAGTCCAAAAACTATTGCCCTTTGTACCATCAGGGGTGGATACACCTTGCGGCAAGCGGGGTTATGTGACACCGCTTGGTCGGAATTTTATAAAAATATTTACATATAGTTAGTATATAAAATAAAAATATTGGGTATAAATATAAAAACTGACACCACTTTTATTATAGTAATTTATTCATTCATTAATTTTTTTAAATTTTAACATAGCTTATAAAACATCGCCCCTGATTCTGTTCTTGCTAACAACTAATTCTATAGATTCTCGAACAACGGCACTATAATATGTTGGACTTTAAGCATTGGGCTTTAAAGACTTTAAGCATTGGGATTTAAAAGTCTAAGAGTGTGAATTGAAAATGGTGGGAAATAAAATGGAGGGAAATGAAAATTTAAATGAAGTGAGCTTTTGTCTTGAACTTTTGTGACAACCCAAAGGGGTCATCACCTATTTCCTCATTCGTTCCGTTCTTCCGAGGCCTTGAAAACCTCATTTTTTTACTTGCCTCGATTTGCGTGCGCAGTCCGGGCGCATAGGCGGAAAGCTTTTATGTTGAAATATGTGAATTCTGTGAAAAATTTGAAGAATTTTGATATTAATATGATTACAGTTGACTTTGGTCAACATTTTTGGTAAACGGACCCAGACCCGAGATTGGACGGTCCCGGAAGGTCCGTAGAAAAATATGGGACTCGGGCATGTGCCCGGAGTCGAATTCCGAGGTCTAGAGCCCGAGGAAAGAATTTTTCTGTGAAATTGTTTTTCTGAAATTAATAAGGAAATTGGAAACGAAAATTTATTAAAAGACTGTGGTATCGGGCTCGTATTTTGGTTCCGACGCCCGGTACAAGTCTTATATATTGTTTAAGCGCTTTCTGTGATGTTTGGTCGAAATCGGACGTCATTTGACGTGTTTCGGACCTAAATATCTAAAGTTGGAAGTTTATGAAGTTTGGAATGAAAATGATGATTTTGAGGCTTGATTCATTGATTTTGATGTTGTTTTGGCGATTTGATCGCTCGAGTAAGTTCGTAAGATGTTATTGAGTTAGTGTGTGTGTTTGGTTAGGAGCCCCGGGGGCTCGGGAGTGTTTCGGAGGAGAGTCGGAGTGGTTTTTGAACTTAAGAAATTGCAGAAACTGCTGTCTGCTGATGTCCAGTCATTTGTTCTATGCGATCGCATAGGTAGGTCTGCGATCGCGTAGAGTTAATCTTCAGGAGGGTCAGTTGTTGTATGCGATCACAATTACCATTCCGCGATCGCATAGTGCTAGCCTGAGAAGCCCTTTATTTCTCCTTTATGCGAACGCATAGCCAGTTCGCGATCGCAATATACCATCTGCTACTTCTATGCGATCGCAATGATCACTTCGCGATCGCAGTGAACATTTCCTCTTCCTCTATGCGATCGCATGACTTTCTTCGCGATCGCATAGGCCATTTTCGCCCAGTTAAATTTTTTTTAAAAAACAGAAACAGTAGCTACGGGTTCTATCACAAAAATACACGAGCTCTTCTTCTCCACAGCCCCTAGGCGACTTGTAGAGCGATTCTTCACCAAATATTCTTGGGTAAGTATTATCTAACTTGTTTTCTTCAATTTCCTTCATTAATTACTGAAATCCTAGCCCTATATCATGAAATCAAAGTAGAAATTATGGGTTTTGTGTAGAGTTAGGGTTTTGAGAATTTTGGATGATTCAACCTCAATTTGGGGTCGAATCTTAAAACAAATTATATATTTGCACTCGTGGGGTTATGGGTGATCGGGTTTTGGTCCGAGCCTAGAGTTTGGACCATGTGGGCCCGGTGTCTAATTTTGGTATTTTTGGAAGAATGCTAGAAAATTCATATCTAG
>NW_017677953.1:22377-25693 GCF_001879085.1 Nicotiana attenuata
GGAGGCTCACTAGGTTCCCGGTACTCTATTCATCCGGGCGCCGCGAAGATGTATCAAGATTTGCGACAACATTATTGGTGGCGTAGAATGAAGAAGGATATTGTGGCATAGGTGGCGCGGTGTTTGAATTGTCAGCAGGATTAAGTATGAGCACCAAAGGCCTGGTGGATTGTTTCAGAGGATTGAGCTTCCCGAGTGGAAGTGGGAGAGGATTACCATGGATTTCGTTACTGGGCTTCCGTTGACTCGGAAGAAGTTCGATGCGATATGGGTTATTGTTGATAGGCTGACCAAGTCAGCGCATTTCGTTCCTGTACCAGTCTCCTATTCGTCCGAGAGGTTAGCTGAGATTTATATCAGGGAGATTGTTTGCCTTCATGGTGTGCCGGCATCTATCATTTCGGATCAGGGTACGCAGTTTACCTCGCATTTCTGGGGTGCAGTTCAGTGAGAGTTGGGCACACGGGTTGAGTTGAGTACAGCGTTCCATCCTCAGACGGACGGTCAGTCCGAGCGGATTATTCAGATTTTGGAGGATATGCTCCGAGCCTGTGTCATTGATTTTGGAGGCTCGTGGGACCAGTTTTTGCCCTTAGCAGAGTTCGCCTACAACAACAGCTACCAGTCCAGCATTTAGATGGCTCCATATGAGGCGTTGTATGGTAGGTGATGTCGGTCTCCATTGGGATGGTTTGAGCCGGGAGAGGCTCGGTTATTGGGTACAGATCTAGTTTAGGAGGCCTTGGATAAGGTCAAGATCATTCAGGACAGGCTTCGTTCGGCTCAATCGCGGCAAAAGAGTTATGCGGATCGTAAGGTTCGAGATGTAGCTTTCATGGTTGGTGAGCGGGTCTTGCTCCGGGTGTCGCCTATGAAGGGCGTGATGAGATTTGGGAAGAAGGTCAAGCTTAGCCCTAGGTTCATTGGCCCATTTGAGATTCTCGATCGTGTGGGAGAGGTGGCTTATAGACTTGCATTGCCGCCTAGCTTATCAGTCGTGCATCCAGGTTTTCATGTATCCATGCTTCGGAGGTATCACGGCTATCCAGCCTACGTGTTAGACTTCAGCACTGTAGTTGGACAAGGATTTGTCCTATGAGGAGGAGCCGATAGCTATTCTAGACCGGCAGGTTCGTCAGTTGAGATCCAAGAGTTTTCCTTCTGTTCGTGTTCAGTGGAGAGGTCAGCCTCCTGAGGCATCGACCTGGGAGCCCGAGTCTGATATGCGGAGCCGTTATCCCCATCTTTTCCCCGACTCAGGTACTTCCTTCTTTTGTCTGTTCGAGGACGAACGGTTGTTTTAGAGGTGGAGAATATGACGACCCAAAGGGTCATCACCGGTTTTCTCTTTCAGTTCGTTCTTCCGAAGCCTTGAAAACCTTATTTTTACTTGCCTCGATTTGCGTGCGCAGTCCGGGCGTAGCCGGAAAGCTTAAATATGAATTCTGTGTAAAAATTAATGAATTTTGATATTAATATGATTAAAGTTGACTTTGGTCAATATTTTGGGTAAACGGACCCGGACCTGGACCCGTGATTTGACGGTCCCGGAGGGTCCGTAGAAAAATATGGGACTCGGGTATATGTTCGGAGTCGAATTCCGAGGTCTAGAGCCCGAGAAAAGAATTTTTCTGTGAAATTGTTTTTCTGAAATTATTTAGGGAAAATGGAAATAAAAATTGAATAAAAGACTGTGGTATCGGGCTCGTATTTTGGTTCCGACGCCCGATACAAGTCTTACATATGGTTTAAGCGCTTTCTGTGAAATTTGGTTGAAATCGGACGTCATTTGACGTGTTTCGGAACTAAATATCTAAAATTTGAACTTTATGAAGTTAGAATGAAAAATGATGATTTTTGAGGTTTGATTCATTGATTTTGATGTTGTTTTGGCGATTTGATCGCTCGGTTAAGTTCGTATGAGGTTGTTGAGTTAGTGTGTGAGTTCGGTTAGGAGCCCCGAGGGCTCGGGAGTGATTCGGAGGTGGTTCGGGGTGTTTTGAACTTAGTAAAAAAAATTGCAGAAAATGCTCAGTTCTGATATCTGGTACGTTGTTCTATGCGATCACATAGCTTCTCCCGCGATCGCATAGTGTAAAATTTCAAGAGCCTAGTTTTGTTCTATGCGATCGCAACAGCCCTTGTGCGATCGCAATTCCCAGCCTTCCCATCCCTATGCGATCGCATTGTCCTCTTCGCGATTGCATAGAGCATTTTTCTTGCCCAGTCATATTTCCTATATGCGTTCGCAACACGCCTTCCGCGATCGCATTGCTTTAATCCCCTTTACCCTATGCGATCGCAATGCCTTCTCCGCGATCGCATAGGGCAATTTTGCCCAGTTATTAAATACCCAAAAATAGAACCAGTGACGGGAATATCATAACACTTCACGAACTCCTTCTTCTCCAAAGTCCTAGGGCGAATTTTAGAGCACTTCTTCATCAAAACTTCTTGGGTAAGCATTGTTTAACTTGTTTTCTTCATTTTCCATCATCAATTATTGAATTCCTAAGCCTATAACATGTAATTTAGGGTGTAAATTGGGGGAAATGGGTAGAGTTAGGGCTTTTTCAATTTTCTTGATTTAGACCTCGTTTTGGGGTCGAATTTTAAAACAAATTGTATATTCGGGCTCGTGGGGGAATGGGTGACATGGAATTGGTTCGAACCTCGTATTTTGACCAAGCGGACCCGGGGTCGATTTTGGAATTTTTTGTAGAAAGCTTGGAAATTCATATTTAGGCATTGGGTTTAGTTTGTTTAGCTATTATTAATATTTTAAGGTCATTATTTCTTAGATTTGACCGAGTTGGAGCCGAATTCGAGGGGTAAAGCTATACTGGAGGCTTGAGTTGAGTTTGGAGCATTCGAGGTAAGTGTCTGGTCTAACCCTAGCTTGAGGGAATATGAGTAGAGTCTTATTTGTTAATTGCTATTTGTCGAGTACGGTGTATAGGCATGGTGACGAGTATCTAGATACTGGTGTCGAGCATGACCGTGAGTCCTAATTTGCTAAATTGTCGAATTCGTAATTGTTATTTATGAGGAATTGGTTGGAAATCTTTAACATTGAGCCAGTAATTGTTGAGACTGAGTATTTATTTAATTGTGTTAAGTAGAAATTGAATAATTTTGGTTATAGCTGGATCTCCCTTGCTGGGATAGTTTATTATAACATCTTTTCTCCCTTGCCGGGATTATTTTGTGTATTGTGTTGAAAGAAATGGGAGCGAGTGGTACGCTTACCACGTGATATTATGAAATGGGAGCGAGTGGTACGCCTACCACGTGATATTATGAAATGGGAGCGAGT
>NW_017677954.1:0-25675 GCF_001879085.1 Nicotiana attenuata
GGCATGCTATGCTAGCCTAACATACTCAAACAATAGCAAGAATGAACGAATAACGGGGGGGGGGGGGGCAGTGTAATCCATGGATCTGACCATATTAGAAGGTTAAATTCATGAACAAACAAGGTTTCAACTACAAGGATTTAGCATGCTGCCTAACAAATACAACGACAAAAAAAAAAAAGTGTGTACCAGCTGAAATAGACAAATAACCAATGATGTTTTCAACACTTATACAAGGAAACAGATTCTCATGGTATAAAGGCTAAAAGAACAGGGAATCACACATTTCAAATAGAAAGCTTCAATGTTGTTGCATTTTAGTAGTTAAATTCACATCATAACAGGAAAACACAAACTTACATCTTTGATAGAAAATAACTTGTATTTATCCTTAACTTCCTATTTACAAACACTTATGCATAGGAAAAGACGTGTACCTTGAACAACAATACAAAAGGGAAGAGAAAATAAATCTCTTGGAAGAGAAACCTGGAGGAAAAGAAGCAGCAGCAAACAGAACAACAGGATCACTAGAGCAAACCAGAAAATCCAGCCAGAAAAATCCACCCAAATCTACCATCTTTTAAACAAGAAATCCCAGCTAAAGAAACCAGTTTTTCAAAGTATTTTTTGTGTTCATCTTGGTATTTTCAGAATTAGTATGGATTTTCAGAAAAAGATTAGTATCCCTATATGTTTTTTCAGAACTTTTGAGTGCAGAAAAATGCTAATGAATCTCTCCCATTTTCAGAATGAGAGTATCTATATATAGGCTGCCTGGGATGGGTATTTTTTTAGGAATATTCCTTATCCTAATTCTGAAAATAGTATTGTCCTTTTTTCACAGCCCTGGTACAGCTGTCCCCTTTTATCCTATCTTCAGCATCTTTTTACAACCACTAGGACAGCTGTACACTTTCTAGAAACTTCTTTTTCTTAGATATTTTCTGAAAACTTATCCTAAGTCTCTTTTAATTCAATTAAGCCCCTACAAGTTCCTACTGTTTTTCAAACTGAGGCAAACCAATACAACAACCAATCAACAAATCAAAAAAAAATGCAAATTAAAATGAAAACAGAAATAACCTAAAAGAGATGATGCAATTTGAACTAAAACTAACCTAATTGGTAGACAAAACTGTTTATCTAAATTAAACTTAAACAAGACTAAATTTCAACGACTAATGCGTCTATATAGTAATCAAAAAAAATTAACATAGGGCTGCAAAGATAGGCTAAAATGATCCTAAACCAATACTGAACCTAAGATGGAAAAATAGAAAAACAAGCAGACTCATTTCATGTATCGACCCTAAGGATGAAACTTAAATAAACTAAGTTTATGCAATTAAAATTAATCCTTATACGATGAAATTTTAACATGCTTCTGACTAACCTAATCACCAAACGCAAATATAAACAAACAAAATAATTCTGAAAAGGAAAAAAAACCTAAAACATGCGACTAACCATAAAAGAAAGGAGATGAAAGGGATACTCAGAAACGGAAAGGAGAAAAAAAGGGCAAAGAGATTTACCAAACTTGTTTCCAAACAGACCAAACAAGGCTAATCAGACGAGTCTTGACCAGGCTTTAAAGCAAAGGGGTAAAATGAACATTGAGCTAACATTAACCGACTGTTCTCAACAAGAACAGTCGGCTAATGAAACTTTGGGGTTCAAATGCCCAAACTCTGACCAAAAAGAGAAGGGTGCAAGAGCTCAAATTGGAAATTCGGAGAAATTGGCTGGGGACTTCGGGGAATTGGTTGTAGTTAGGGTTCGGAGGGGTGTGAGGACTATGGGGTATGATTTTGGGGCGATTTGGGTGAACTAGGGTTTCTAGGTTGAAACTCAGATCTGAAATTCGGGGCGTTTGAGAGTGATTCGAGGGAATTGGTTTGGGGATTTGGAAAGGGGAGATAACGAGGATTGGCTGGTGAAAATTTGGGGAGGTTTGGAGGTGGTCCGCCTCCGTGACGCGATTTCCGGTCAGCGGACCACGGCAGAGGCGGTGGAGTAAATTAGGGCGGCTAGGTTTTTGGCGTTAGATATTGGGGTGGTGAGAGATACAGAGTGACGAGAGGTCTTTAGGGGGGGTTTCGTTTTTAGGACAGTTATATAATTAATAGGAGGTGAGTTAGGAGACGTTGGATCATAAAGATCTAACGGTCGTGATTGAGAGGGAACAAAACGGAGTCGTTTTGGACGATAGGGAGACGAACCGGGTAAAGGGTTTTGGGCCTGGGTTTTGGGATGTGTTTGGGAAAATTGGGCTGGTTTGGTGTAAAATTAAGCCAATTTCAAATTTGAAAACCCCTCTCTTCAAATAAACCTTTATTTCCTTTTTTCTTTTCTTTTTCTTTTTTTCTTTTTTTTAATTAAATTGCTAAATTAATCTAAATCGTAAATTTAAACAATTACCTAATAATAAAAATTATAAAATTTATTTAATCCTAAATTAAAAGAGAAAAGTCAATAATCTAATAATTAAAAGGTAAAAAATGTAAAATGAGCTATTTTTCGTGATTTTCATCTTTAATAACACAAAAAATTAACTAATTAATCCTATAAATGTAAAAACAAATCATAAATGCAATGCATGGTATTTTTGATATTTTACATGATTTTTAATGAAAATTAAACATGCACAAAAATGCAAACAATTAATAAAATCCTACAAAAAATTCTATAAAATGGCAAATAATTGAAAAAAATCTATTTTCTTGGTTTTTATAGGAGAAATTCATATAGGGAAAAAATCACATGCTCACATACTCCATCTCAGTAAGTAATGAAGGTAAATAAAGACTGAGCAGTAGGAAACACATAAAATCCACATCACAAAAACTCAGTAAGTTCAACATACTTTCAAATCAGTATGTGAGTCAATTCCTCTCATTTAAAAACCCGGTTTTTCAGTAAAAAAAATCATTTGAAGATGCTTTTCAACAGTTTTAACAGGAGCTCAATGAAATTTTAGAGTAAAAATGATGAAAATCATAATAGCCCCTCGAGAAAAATGAATCATAAATCGCCCCCTCCGGCATAACATCACTCAGAATCAGCCCCTCGTGCAAACCTTACAGTCACTCGTAAACAGCCCCTCGGGCACAACATGAATAAAGAACAGCCCCTCGGGCATAACATCACATCACTCACACAGGGTACCGCGCTCACTGGCGTGTGCAGACTCCGGAGGGGCTTGTCGCGCCCCCTTTTTCCCTCTTTGCATCGGGAGATCGGGTTTATGACATTTTGGATATATGATAACTCGTTCCTTTTGGGAACTGGGTTTTGCATTTGAAGAGTCGCCACCTAATGATTTAAGGTGCATTAGGACACCTACAAGGTTCATTTCTATGTTGTTTGATAACCAGAGATAGGGTAAGGGCTTGAAATTATCCTAAGGGGAAGGTGTTAGGAACCCCTCAGGATCCATTAGTGTGGTTCCCGGCCAGACAATTCTTTGTGAATTTGCGCAATCAACAGGTAAGAAAATAAGGATCAAATAAGAGGGAATTTTAATACACAAGTATTTGAAAGTAAGACAAAGTTTGCTATAAAAAGCAATCATTAAAAGGCTGATTTTCTGAAAAGAAGTTACAATGCTTTAAAGGAAAAAAGAGAGAAGGGAGGGGGGGTCCTAGGTTTATTTATAATATTGAACACATCAATGCAATACCCGGTAATCACTCCTCAAAAGAGGGGCTACACGTGGTATTAGCGCACCGGTCATCATATCCATATCTACCATTCCCACCCCGTTAAGGTACTAAAGCGCGGATTGGTCTCGACCACTATTGCATGCTATTACCCGTCCCAAACCTATCAGTCCCGGAGGCACTTAGGACTACTATTCCTAAAAAGGGAGGGATATTACGCTGACTTTGAAGTTTCAAAGGTGAAAAAAACTAAGGCAACATACAAAACACATAGGACTGCACATTAAAAGGGGGAAGCACATAAAACACTGAAGGCTCATGTATACCTCCTCAAACATAGTAATCAAATAGCATAACTCAAACAACAATCAAGGTCTGAATCAGAAATGCTAAGGCAAGGGGATTTTAAGTTGTTGAAGCAGACCAATTTATTATATAACTCAGATAAGAAGTCCGAATCAGGCCTGCCTGCTGGTTGTAGCAATTACTAGTTAACAGAAACGGGCTCAGTTTTATTTGTTGTTATTGCCTAGGGCTTGCCTAAGTGTTTGGGTGAGAACTTATGAACATGGTGTCTATTACTGGTTCAGAGTAAAAACTGACTTCTAAATTAGACTAGTTTTAGATTCTGCAGACGATGGTATCCACTATTGCTGATTTTAATTACTATAGACATGATATCTAATATTGCTTATTTTAACCCCTATAGGAATGATATCTAGTTGAATGATATAACCCCTATAGGCATGATATCTAAATCTTGGTTTTATCCCCTATAGGCATGATATCTAAATGAACATGGAATGGAAACATGCAGGATTTTACTTGGAAATTCCTATAGGCATGATTTCTATACACTATGAACACGATATCTGCATATAGCCGTTTAGATCCTAGAGCATGGTGTCTAAGTGGTAACAAACGTGCAGAATTTCAAAGAAGTCCTATAGGCAGGTTATCTAGGTATAGACTCAAACATGCAGAATTTATAATAAATCCTAAAGACATGGTGTCTAAATGAGGAATTGAACATGCAGGATTTTAAACCAGTCATATAGACATGCTTTCTAAAATGCAGAATTGAATCATTCAGAACACAAATCCTATGAGCATGTTTTCTACCCTTGAGCATGCATATTTACCCATCCCATTTCCACTAGCCGACCCCGAGTGTTTATTACAAATTATTACAAACCAGCAATAATGAATTACATTAAAGTAAAACAAAAGAAGAAGTTACAGCCAAAGGAAGCCTGATTCTTGACTTCCTCTCTGAGTTAGGGAATAAACAACCTCAAAATGCCATATTTCAAAGCCTTTCTCAGACCTGGGTGTGTCAGAGTTCCCTAAGGGTCTCAAAGGGGCCCGGGCAGTGCTTACGCCCAAGTTTGCAGAACTAGATAGAGATGAGTGCAGTGTGGAAGGGCCAGCCCTTATGTGTCCAAGTTCAGAGGGAACTCATGGATCCCAAGGCAAGGCTCACACAAGAGGGGCAGAATTTAAGTCTAAGAATGTGGTGGAAGTGCAGGAATAGAGATTTAAAACTGAGTGGAGAATGGATAGGGGTAAAAAGGGTGATGGGAAAACAGTAGTAGTAAAGCACAAAAAATAATATTTCCATACAAAGGTGGTTAGGGGTTTTGGGAACACATTGCAAAGAGCATATATCCTTAGGCAGGGATCAGGTTTGGGCATGCACAACAATAGATGGTGCTGGCATGTCCATAAACCAACCAGAACACACAACATATAGAGGGGTATGGAGTTTATGATCCCAGGGGATCAGGTTTGGGTCATGCACGGCAATGTCCAGTGCTGTCACGCCCCAAACCAACCAAAGATACCAAACACATAGGGGATATGGGGGTTTAGGACTCATAAGTTATAATAAGTGACTGACGGTATTCATACATACGAAAACATTGATTCATAACAGAAAGGGAAGATTACAGCATGTTTAATAATGGGACTTGATTAAACACAAACAGGAAACGAACAAGGATGAAGGCAATAGTAAAGAAACATGTTGTTGTTGATACTGAAAATTAGTTAGATCATACCAGTAAAGATGCGAATGCAGAGAGAATAAAAAGTAAGCATCCCACAGCCTAGCCTTGGCTTTCAACCAGCTAGGTAAGGCAGCAACTCAAGTAGCAACAGAGAAAAGAGAAAGATTTTTTTTGTGGAGTGTGTGTCTGAACTCAAGTATTTTATTCCTTGTGTTCGTGTCTTTGAAAGAAGGGGGTGCAGGGTATTTATAGCCTTTTGAAAAAGCATATGAGAAATAAGGTAATAAGTAAAATTCAGTACAATCATGGAAACAATCAACAGTTAGAATCAATCAACCAAGTGATTCCCCTTTAATTGAGGAATCACTTGTTTAACGGGGCTAACAAATTCAAAATAAGGAAAGAAAATCAGTTGATATCATTTCCATAAAAGAAGTAGTAAAACATTAAGTAAGCAATCGAGTCCAAGTATAGAGATACACTTATTTTGGGAAAAGATTCAGTAAGGCAAAATAAGGAAAGGGATCAATTACTTTAACAGGCGAGTAAAATTAGAGTTCACAAAAAGACAAGTTTTTAAATCAATCAAAGAAGGAACCGCAACATATAAATAGAGTGCACAAACAATAGACATGCGAGGCCAAACCTATTGGCAAAAGAAACAGCATGCAATAGTAGCACAGAGTCAGTAGATAGCAAACATTCGAAGCATGATAGTCCAGTAGGTCAAGTCATATTGAATCAATAGTGAAGCAAAATAGAGTATCAGAAGCATGCAAAGTGGTCTTGCTGTAACAGATGAGAAACCCTTCTGAAAAGTTAGGGTTTCAAGCATAGTCTAATTTTAAAGATAGTAAAACCCAGAATAAGGGGATTCACACAAAGAAAAGAGGTTCTGAAACAAGGAACTTTCAAATCGAGTCAGGCATTAAAACGAATCGTTTCAGACCCAAAGACATAGGTTTCTTTAACAATAGTCAAGCTTAAAAGATGATAAAAAAATAAATCGAACAAATACTAGCAAACAATTTCAGAAACTCGAATGAACCCAAAAGAAATTAGGGTTTTCAACATCAATCGAGTTTAAAGATGATAAACAGATAAATCAAACAGATACTCGCAAACGGCTTAAGAAACTTGAATGAACCCAAAAGAAATTAGGGTTTTCAACATCAATCGAGTTCTAAAACCAAATAAATCAAACAAATACTTAGCAAGCAGCTTCAGAAACTCGAATGAACCTACATGAAATTAGGGTTTTTAACATGCTAACTCATATAGTAGAACGACATGAGCAAAACATAATAAAATCAGAAACACGTTAAGATCAGAGAAGAGGTTTCAAAAAATTTAAAGGAAAAACCATAATCGGAAAATATGAAGAGTTGTTTTGAAGGCAAAGTTAAAGAAATTTCGAGAAGATGCTTTAATACTCATGGCAAGCATGGATCTAAGGTAGATCTGAAAGAAGTCAAAAAGGTCTTAGAGATTAGGGTTTCAGAAGAACCCAAAAGCAGCGAGAAAGGCCTAGAAAGTTACCGATCTAGACAGGAGAGTCAAAGGTCTAACTCGAATGGCCATGGCTGGCCGGAGAAAGGTCAGAGATGACCGGAGAAAGGTCGTCGAGCAAAGAATGGACCAAGCCCCTTCAGAGTCTGTTCATGAGACCACAGAACCAAACACGTAGAAGCCATGGAAGGCCGATACAGGTCTTAGATGACCCTGGAAAGCCATGGATTAGGGTAGATTAAGGTGGCGGCGGCTAGGGTTAAGGGGTGTTGCGGAGAGTGTTTGAGAGAGGAGGGATTTAGAGGCGGCGTATGGTGAGAAAATGATAGGGTTTAAGGGGTCATTTAGAATTAATTAAGGTAAGGGTGGTTATTGGTCGTTGATCTGAATGATCAACGACCTGGATTAAAACGGGCGAGTGGACGGGTTATGAAGATAGGTTTGGGTCGGATTAAATTGGAATTGGGTCGGGGGTTCAATTGGTTTCAATTGATTTAAATTGGGGTCAGAATTGGGCTATAATCGAAATTAAAATTGGGCTAACATTTAAATAGCCAATTTTCCCCGTTTGATTTATAAAAAAAATAATAAATAAGTTTTGAAAATAAATTAAAGGTACTAAAATGATGTATAATATATAATTAACAATTTAAAAACGTAGGATCACATTTTATAAACATGAGACCAATTTAAACCTAAAAATGGCTAATACTGCAGTTGTGTGCAATTAGCTTTAAAAATACTAAATGAGATTGTAAAAAATATGTAAAAATTACCTTAGCCATATTTTGGCAAAAAAACATAAAAGTTCAACCAATGACTCACCAAAAAATGATAATTTAGAGATAATTATTGGATTTTTTATGGATAAAATAGGGGAATAAATTAATTTAAAATATCTTTCAAATCAACGAAAAATAAGGAAACACTTGGATATACTTATATATGCATACATATGCTGTTTTGAAAGTACTCTGCATATAAAATATATATATGGAAAAATTGGGTATCAACAGCTGCCCCTCTTTACCCGGGAAGGGTGAAAGAGTTGTCGGGTAAAGATATGATGGCCAAATTTTGACCGAACGAAGAGGTTTGAAGAAGATAGACCACGCCCTGGCTTCTGAGCTGCCTACATATCCCTGGTCTTGCAGGAATCAGGCCATATGTAGTTCAGGATCCATTAGCGAAGTATGCCGACGGGCACTTTCCAAGAACGGACGCAATGTTTCGGTCAGGGTGAACGAATGGCCTACGGGAATGGTTGGGCTGCGGGCACTGAAGCGGGAATGCTCCTGTCGGGATGGCTGTTGCTTGCTGGTTTACCTGCAAATAAGTAATACAAGCATATATTGTGCGTAAATTTAGACATGATGCAAATTCCTGTCGAACCATGAATGTTGTCTTCGGACGGTTAGGATGACGTCTTTAGACCATGGTGTCCTGGGCCATGAAGCATGCAATAAAGGATTCGCAGGATATGAAATGATGTTCTCGGGCTATGAAAAAATGGTGCCTCCGAACCATGATGCCTTTGAATAATGATATGCAAAAGATTGAAAGGGATCCTCAGGCCATGACATGGTGTTCTCGGGCTATGAGGATGGTGCCTCCGAACGATGACGCCTTTGGATAAGTTGGCGATATTTCACCCCATGAAGGATGCAGTGGCATGTGGCGATCTTTCAGCCGTGCAATGTGGCGATCTTTCAGCCGTGCAATGTGGCGATTTTTCAGCCGTGCAATGTGGCGATCTTTCAGCCGTGCAATGTGGCAATCTTTTAGCCGTGCAATGTGGCGATCTTTCAGCCGTGCAATGTAGCGATCTTTCAGCCGTGCAATGTGAATGCAGATAGAGGTAGAGCTTAACCTCATAAGGCAGAATGGTAGCCTTATGCAGGTTGGAAGGCGGAATAGTAGCCTTGTGCAAGTTGGAAGGCAGAATAGTAGCCTTATGCAAGTTGGTAGGCAGAATGTTAGCCATATGCAGATTGGAAGGCAGAATGTTAGCCTTATGCAGATTGGAAGGCAGAATGTTACCCTTATGCAGATTGGAAGGCAGAATAGTAGCCTTATGCAAGTTGGAAGGCAGAATGTTAGCCTTATGCGGATTGGAAGGCACAATAGTAGCCTTATGCAAGTTGGAAGGCAGAATGGTAGCCTTATGCAATGCAGATGCAGGTAGAGGTAGAGCTTAACCTCGGAAGGCAGAATAGTAGCCTTATTCAAGAAATAAAATAGTAAATGGCAGTAGAGTTTCTTAGCTGATAGCAGATTGCGGCGTGGTGATTATTGGGAGCATTGTGACGTACGGAATATTATGGGTGCGTGCTGATAGCAGATGTTGGTAAGTGCAATGGTTCGGAGAATTGTGTTCTTGAACAACGTTTGTTATATGGGCGGACAGTGTGTTCAATGATTTCGCAATCTCGGTGCCTGCATCCAAAGAAAAATTGTGAGTTTTGTAAAGGGGACGGTTATTTTATATCGCCGCTGGCTTTTCTTGACTTGTTCGGCTTTGACCTGGCGATACCGTCTGTGTCATTGGGGTAGCGTTGCTAAACAGAGCAGTTTCAATAATAGACATGCATGACTTTGTAAAAGTATGACATAAATGTACAATTAAAAATAGTTATTAGATGAACCGCCGACTGTGACGCAATTCAGGACATTGCAACCTCTCTCGCTGTGGAATTTTGAGGGTCCTCCTCAAAATTCTGCCCCAGTTTGATGGGTTGTTGACGCCTCTGACTGTTGCTCGTGCGACGATCGGCTGAAATTACTTCAAAATTTTGAGGGTCCTCCTCAAAATTCTGCCCCAGTTTCCAATTGCGGGGGGAAATGAAAATTTTATTGAATTGTGACAGAACCCATAGGGCTATCTACGTATCCCCTCTTAAACGGGAATCAGGTCTGGCATAGTTCAATTTACATCATATAGGGAAAACATAAAGATTACACATAGTAATGCTTGACTACATCTAAATTAATCGGCTTTGGCCAGACTTCCCCGTCCATTTCTGCAAGTATGAGGGCCCCTCCTGTAGGTGGCCCCTGCATTCTTCAGGACGAATGGCATCATTTTGTTATAATACATTCCCCACGACGTAATGAAAGCCGTTTTCTCAGCATCTTCTTCATCCATCCAGATCTGATGATAACCAGCGAAGCAATCTATGAATGAATGTAGCTCGTGCTTGGCGCAATTGTCGATTAGGATGTGTATATTTGGCAAGGGGAAGTCGTCTTTCGGACTGGCCCGGTTTGAGATTCTGGTAGTCGACACAGACTCTTACCTTCCCGTCCTTCTTTGGTACTGGTACAATGTTGTCTAACCATGTCGGGTACACAACTACCCTGAGAACCTTAACTTTGACTTGCTTAGTGACTTCTTCCTTGATTTTCAAACTCATATCAGGCTTGAACTTCCTGAGCTTCTGCTTTACTAGCGGATATGTTGGATCAGTTGGCAGTTTATGGGCCACAATAGATGTACTCAGACCAGTCATGTCATCATACGACCAGGCGAATATGTCCTCATATTCCCTTAGAAACTCTTTGTATTCCTTCTTTTCTGATGGCGATAACTGAACGCTGATTCGCGTTTCCTTGATGTTTTCTGTATCTCCCAGGTTAACAATTTCTGTCTCGTCCAGGTTGGACTTAGGTCTGTTCTCAAAGTTCTCAACTTCTTTGACAATCTCCTCTGGTATGTCATCTTCCTCTGAATCAATGTCTGTTTGTTGCATTGTCTCATTGCATGTCACAGTCATTGGTTCATCAAGATAAGTAATAGTAATGTTGTATAAGTAAAGTAATGAGAGAAAAATAATAATGAGTGTTGATTCATAAGAAAAAATCGAAATGCTTTGATAAATTTCATAACTGTTTCGAACATTGAAGATCTTATTGCAGGAAATAAAAATGCGAACAAGAAAAATCATCTAGCAAAAAATAGAAACAGTGCATGATGCTTGTTTTAGCCTTGCTACCCCGAGGCTCGCCTGGCTCTGGTGGTCCTGATGGTCCAATTGTTGAGGTATGCTCCTCTACTCACAGCTTGTATGGAAGGACCTTCCTCCCCCTCCTCCTCGAGAACAACACAGCAGTCCATGTCATTGTCCTTTAGGAACAAGTTCTTTACCGCAGCAAGTGCTTCTTCTTCATCTGTCCCGTAAACAATGTCAGCTTGTTGAATAGTCTGCTCCAAAGGCGGTATTGGTTGTTCCAGTAGATAGTAAGGACCGCGCCATGGTGGCGACCAGTTGTTTAATTCTTCCCAAGTGTACTCGTATCCCATACCGAAATTAGTGCCGTGTTTCTTGAGTTTTATGGGTTTGCGCAGTTGGTTATATTTGACTCTGCGGAGATTGTCCAATAACTTCTTCCATAGCGGAGGAATCCTGTATAGGAGGACTTCTGATTTGGGACTACTAAGGTGTGTCGACGCAAAGGAAGCGTCCAAGCTGCTAGAAGAAATTCATGCTGGGGCCTGTGGTCCACATATGAATGGCTTTGTCTTAGCAAAGAGGATACTCCGGGCTGGTTACTTTTGGATGACTATGGAAAAAGACAGCATACAGTATGTCTGGAAATGCCATCGTTGTCAGATACATGAAGACATGATAAAGGTGCCTCCAAATGAGCTTAATACAACAAGCTCACCATGGCCGTTCGCCTCTTGGGGAATGGATGTTATTGGACCAATCGAACATGCCGCATCAAACGGGCACAGGTTTATCCTAGTAGCAATTGATTATTTNTGGATGGAGATATGAACCTTTGAAAACATATTTTCCCGATGAAGAGGTATCATTCATAGGAGAAGACATTGCAGAATCCTATGATGGTTGGAAAATGTCTTCGATGGAGCAGCAAACTTCAAAGGAGTTGGCATAGGAGCAGCCTTGGTGTCAGAAACCGGTCAGCATTATCCGGTGTCTGCCAAACTCAGGTTCCCCTGCACCAACAATATGGCCGAGTACGAAGCCTGCATCTTAGGGCTCAAGATGGCCATTGACATGAACGTGCAAGAGCTGCTAGTGATTGGAGACTCAGATTTACTCATACATCAGGTATGAGAAGAATGGGCAACCAAGAATTCCAAGATACTCCCGTACCTGCATCATGTACAGGAATTGAGAAAGAGGTTCACGAAGACAGAATTCCGGCATGTTCCCAGAATCCAGAATGAATTCGCCGATGCATTGGCTACCCTGTCATCTATGATACAGCATCCAGACAAGAATTTCATTGATCCAATTCCCGTAAAGATCCATGATCAGCCAGCTTATTGTGCCCATGTTGAAGAAGAAGCAGACAGAAAGCCTTGGTTTCACGATATCAAGGAATATTTGGCAAAAGGAGAGTACCTAGAGCTTGCCAATCATACTCAGAAACGCACACTGCGGAGATTGTCCAACAACTTCTCCCATATCGGAGGAATCCTGTATAGGAGGACTCCTGATTTGGGACTACTAAGGTGTGTCGACGCAAAGGAAACATCCAAGCTACTAAAAGAAATTCATGCTGGGACATGTGGTCCACATATGAACGGCTTCGTCTTAGCAAGGAAGATACTCTAGGCTGGTTACTTTTGGATGACTATGGAAACAGACTGCATACAGTATGTCCGGAAATGCCATCGTTGTCAGATACATGAAGACATGATAAAGGTGCCTCCAAATGAGCTTAATACAACAAGCTCACCATGGCCGTTCGCCACCTGGGGAATGGACGTTATTGGGCCAATCGAGCCTGCTGCTTCCAACGGACACAAGTTTATCCTAGTGGCAATTGACTATTTCACCAAGTGGGTCGAAGCAGCATCTTACAGAGCAGTGACTAAGAAAGTCGTGGAAGACTTTGTCCGTGACCGCATCGTTTGCCGATTCGGGATTCCAGAGTCAATTATTACTGATAATGGCTCCAACCTCAACAGCGACTTGATGAAAGCTATGTGTGAAACCTTCAAGATCAGACATAAGAATTCAACAGCCTACAGGACTCAAATGAATGGAGCTGTAGAAGCAGCCAACAAGAATATCAAGAAGATATTGAGGAAAATGATAAAGAAGCATAAACAGTTGCACGAGAAGTTATCATTTGCTCTGTTAGGGTATTGCACCACAGTCCGCACATCAACTGGGGCAACCCCCATATGCTAGTTTATGGTACAGAAGCCATCATTCCCGCCGAAGTAGAAATTCCTTCCTTGAGGATCATACATACAGGAAACTGAGATCAACAATGCAGAATGGGTGAAGAGTCGCTACGAGCAGCTAGCTCTTATAGATGGAAAGAGAATAAATGCAGTTTGCCATGGTCAACTCTATCAGAACAGAATGTCCAAAGCCTTGAACAAGAGAGTCAAGCCGAGACAGTTCACACCGGGGCAGCTGGTATTAAAGAAAATTTTTCCGCATCAGGGTGAAGCCAACGGGAAGTTCTCCCCCCAACTGGCAAGGTCCATACATGGTTCACCGAGTTCTGACAGGAGGGGCCCTCATACTTGCAGAAATGGACGGAGAAGTCTGGCCAAAGCCGATTAATTCAAATGCAGTCAAGCGTTACTATGTGTAATCTTTATGTTTTCCCTATATGATGTAAATTGAACTACGCCTGACCTGATTTCCGTTTAAGAGGGGATACGTAGGCAGCCCTATGGGTTCGGTCACAATTTAATAAAATTTTCATTTTCCCCCGAAATTGGAAACTGGGGCAGAATTTTTAGGAGGACCCTCAAAATTCCGAAGTAATTTCAGCCGATCGTCGCACGAGCAACAGTCATAGGCGTCAACCCGTTAAACTGGGGCAGCATTTTGAGGAGGACCCCCAAAATTCTGTAGCAAGAGAGGTTGCAATGTCCTGAATTGCGTCACAGTCGGGGGTTCATCTAAAAAACTACTTTTAATTATACATTTATGTCATACTTTTACAAAGTCATGCATGTCTATTATTGAAACTGCTTTGTTTAGCAACGCTACCCCAATGACACAGACGGTATCGCCAGGGTAAAACCAAACAAGTCAAGCAAAGCCAGCGGGGATACGAGCTAACCGTCCCCTTTACAAAACTCACGATTTTTCTTTAGATGCAGACACCAGGATTGCGAAATCATTGAACACACTGTCCGCCCATATAACAAACGTTGTTCAAGAACACAATTCTCCGAACTATTGCACTTACCAACATCTGCTATCAGCATGCACCCATAATGTTCCGTACGTCACAATACTCCCAATAATCACCACGCTGCAATCTGTTATCAGCTAAGAAACTCTACTGCCATTAGCTATTTTATTTCTTGAATAAGGCTACTATTCCGCCTTCCGAGGTTAGGCTCTATCTCTACCTGCATCTGCATTGCATAAGGCTACTGTTCTGTCTTCCAATCTGCATAAACCTAACATTCTGCTTTCCAATCTGCGTAAGGCTAACATTCTGCCTTCCAACTTGCATAAGGCTACTATTCAGCCTTCCAACTTGCACAAGGCTACTATTCTACCTTCCAACCTGCATAAGGCTACCATTCTGCCTTCCGAGGTTAAGCTCTACCTCTATTTGCATTCACATTGCACGGCTGAAAGATCGCCACATTGCACGGCTTAAAGATCGCCACATTGAACAGCTCGCCACATTGCACGGCTGAAAGATCGCCACATTGCACAGCTGAAAGATCGCCACATTGCACGGCTGAAAGATCGCCACATTGCACGGCTGAAAGATCGCCACATTGCACGGCTGAAAGACCGCCACATTGCACGGCTGAAAGATCGCCACATTGCACGGCTGAAAGATCGCCACATTGCACGGTTGGGAGATCACCACATGCTACTGCATCCTTCATGGGCTGAAATATCGCCAACTTATGCAAAGGCGTCATCGTTCAGAGGCACCATCCTCATAGCCCGAGAACACCATGTCATGGCCTGAGGATCCATTTCAATCTTTTGCATATCATTATTCAAAGGCATCATGGTTCGGAGGCACCATTTTTTCATAGCCCGAGAACATCATTTCATAGCCTGCGAATCCTTTATTACACGCTTCATGGCCCAGGACACCATGGTCTAAAGACGTCATCCTAACCGTCCGAAGACAACATTCATGGTCCGACGGGAATTTGCATCATGTCTAAATTTACGCACAATATATGCTTGTATTACTTATTTGCAGGTAAACCGGCAAGCAACAGCCATCCCGGCAGGAGCATTCCCGCTCCAGTGCCCGCAGCCCAACCATTCCCGTAGGCCTTTCGTTCACCCTGACCGAAACATTGCGTCCGTTCTTGGAAAGTGCCCGTCGGCATACTCCGCTAACGGATCCTGAACTACATATGGCCTGATTCCTGTAAGACCAGGGATATGTAGGCAGCTCAGAAGCCAGGGCGCGGCCTATCTTCTTCAAACCGTTTCGTTCGGTCAAAATTGGCCATCATATCTTTACCCGACAACTCTTTCATCCTTCCCGGGTAAAGAGGGGCAGCTGTTGATACCCAATTTTTTCCCTATATATATTTTTTATGCAGAGTACCTTCAAAATGGCATATGTATGCATATATAAGTATATCCAAGCGTTTCCTTATTTTTCCTTAATTTTAAAGAATTTTAAATCAATTTATCCCCTATTTTTATCCATAAAAATCCAATAATAATTTATAAAATTTTCATTTTTGGTGATTCATTTGTTGAGATTTTATGTTTATGCTAAAATATAGCTAAGGGATTTTTGACATATTTTTACAAAATTATGTAGTATTTTTTAAGGCTAAAATTGTATAATTGCAACAATAGCCTCTTTTAGAATTAATTACGTTTATATTCATAAAAATTAAATCCTGTATTTTTAAATAGTCAATTGTGTGCTATAATCATTTTAGTACCCTTAATTTATTTCCAAAAATTAATTTATTATTTTTTATAAATTAAATAGGAAAAAGTGGCTATTTAAATGTTAACCAATTTCATTTCAATTATAGCCCAATTCTGACCCCAATTGAACCCCGACCCAATTTCAACTAGACCGACCCAAACCCAGTTTCATAACCCGCCCACTCGCCCATTTTAATCCAGACCGTTGATCAATCAGATCAACGACCAATAATCACCTTTGCCTTAATTAATTCCAAACGACCCCCTAAACCCTATCATTTCTCACAATCCGCCGCCTTAGAACCCCTTCCCTCTCAAACACTCTCTACAACTCCCCCAAACCCTAGCCGCCGCCACCCTAATCCATGGCCTCCCGAGGTCATCTGAGACCTATACCGGCCTTCCATGGCTTCTATGTGTTTGGTTCTGTGGTCTCGTGACCAGACCTTAAAAGGATTTGGTCCAGTCTTTGCTCGATGACCCTTCTCCGGTCATCCCTGACCTTTCTCCGGCCAGCCATGGCCATTCGAGTCAGACCTTTGGCTCTCCTGTTTAGATCGGTAACGTTCAAGGCCTTTCTCGTTGCTTTTGGGTTCTTCTAAAACCCTAATCTCTGAGACTTTTCGATTTCCTTCAGATCTACCTTAGATCCATGCTTGCCATGAGTTTTTAAGCATCTTCTCGAAGCTTCTTTAACTTTGCTTTCAAAAAGATTCTTCATCTTTTCCGATTAGGGTTCTTCTTTTAAATTATTTGAAACCTCTTCTCTCATTTTAACGTGTTTCTGATTTTGCTATGTTTTTCTCATGTCGTTCTCCTATCTGAGTTTAGCATGTTGAAAACCCTAACCTCTTTTGGGTTCATTCGAAGCTTCTGAGACTGTTTGCTAGTAGCTGTTTGATTTATCTATTTATCATCTTTAAACTCGATTGTTGTTAAAACCCTAATTTCTTTTGGGATCACTCGATTTCTTAAACTGTTTGCTAGTATTTGTTCGATTTATTTTTTTATCATCTTTTAAGCTTGACTATTGTTGAAGAAAACCTATGTCTTTGGGTTTGAAACTGTTCGTTTGAATAACTGACTCGATTTGAAAGTTCCTTGTTTCAGAACCTCTTTTCTTCAAGTGAGTCCTCTGATTCTGGGTATTTACTATCTTTAAAACTCGACTCTGATTGAAACCCTAACTTTTCAAAAGGGTTTAATCATCTGCTACTGTGAGACCCTTTGCATGCCTCTCATACTCTGTTTCTCTTCACTATTGATTCTATGTGACTTGACCTACTTGATCATTGTGCTTCGAGTGTTTTCTATCTACTGAATTTTGTGCTATTATTGCATGCTGTTTCTTTTACCAATAGGTTTGGCCTCGCATGTCTAGTGTTGTTCACTTTATTTATATGCTGAGGTTCCTTCTTTGATTGATCTTCAATCTTGGGACTAATTTCAAAACTTTTCTTTTGTGAACTCTAATTTCACTCGCCTGTTAAAGTTAATTGATTCCTGTCCTTATTTTGCCTTGTTGACTCTTTTTCCAAAATAAGTATATTTCTGTACTTAGACTCGATTGCTCACTTAATGTTTTTACTACTTCTTTTATGGTAATAATCAGTCTGCCTACAAACTGATTTTCTTTCCTTATTTTGAATTTATTAGCCCCGTTAAACAAGTGATTCCTCAATTAAAGGGAATACTTGGTTGATTGATTCTGACTGTTGATTGTTTCCATATTTGTATTGAACTTTACTTATTACCTTTTTCTCACATGTTTTCAAAAGGCTATAAATATCCTGCACCCCTCTTCTTTCAAGAACACGAACACAAGGAATAAAATACTTGAGTTCAGAACACACACTCCACTAAAACTCTCTCTTTTCTTTGTTGCTACTTGTGTTACTGCCTTACCTAGCCGGCTGAAAGCCAAGGCTAGGCTATGGGAAGCTTGCTTACCTTACTTTTTTCTGCATTTGCATCTTTACTGGTATGTTCTAACTAAATTTCAGCATCAACAACAACATGTTTCTTTACTATTTCCTTCACCCTTGCTTGTTTCCTACTTGTGTTTAACCAAGTTCCATTACTAAGCATGTTGTAATCTGCCTTTTCTATTCTGAATCAATGCTTTCTTATGTATGAACTTTGTCAGTCAATTATTATGACTTATGAGTCCTAAACCCCCATATCCCCTCTATATGTTGTGTGTTCTGGTAGATTTATGGGCATGCCAGCACCATCTATTTCTGTGTATGCCCAAACCTGATTCCTGCCCAAGGATATATGCTCTTTGCAATGTATTCCCAAACCCCTGACCCCTTTGTATGGAAATGCTTATTCTGTGTTTTACTACTACTATTTCCCATCACCCTACCCCTCTCTATTCTTCACTCAGTTTTAAATCTCTATTCCTGCACTTCCACCATATTCTTAGACTTAAGTTCTGCCCCTCTTGTGTGAGCCTTGCCTTGGGACTCATGAGCTCACTCTGAACTTGGACACATAAGGGCTGGCCCTTCCACACTGAACTCATCTCTATCTGGTTCTACAAACTTGGGTGTAAGCACTGCCCGGGGTTCTTTGAGACCCTTAGGGAACTCTGACACACCCAGGTCTGGGAAAGGCTTTGAAACAAATGGCATTTTGAGGTGGTTTATTCCCTAACTCAGAGAAGAAGTCAAGAATCAGGCTTCCTCTGGTTGTAACCTCTTCTTTTACATTCATTCTGATGTAATTCATTATTTTGGTTTATAATAATTTGTAGTAAACACTCGGGGTTGGCTAGTGAAAAAGGGAGGGGTAATTACGCATGTTCGTCTGTTAGAAGCGTAGAAAACATGCCTATAGGACTTGTTTTTCTTTTATTCTGACGCTTAACTCTGCATTTAGACACCATGTCTATAGGATTTACTTTAAATTCTGCACGTTCAACTTTACATTTAGACACCATGCCTATAGGATCCGTCCTCTAATAAATTCTGCATGTTTGACTCTACATTTAGATAACCTGCCCATAGGACTTGTTTAAAATTCTGCATGTTTGACTCTACATTTAGATAACCTGCCCATAGGACTTGTTGAAAATTCTGCGTGTTTGTTACCACACTTAGACACCATGCTTTAGGATCTAAACGGCTATAAGCAGATATCATGTTCAATATAATGTATAGAAATCATGCCTATTGGAATTCCCAAGTAAAATCCTGCATGTTTCCATTCCACATTCAATTAGATATCATGTCTATAGGGATTAAAATCAGCAATATTAGATATCATGTCTATAGGGATTAAAATCAGCAATAGTGGATATCCTCGTCTGCAGAATCTGAAACTAGTCTAATTTAAAATCAGTTTTATTCTGAACCAGTTTTTTTAAAATAACCTAATATCCTTATTTAACACGATTAGCAAGCATGCCTATAGGATCTCAAACTGCTCGTTTTCAATTTTCTACTGCTTTGCCACATTCCGAATCAGTAATAGATATCATGTTCATAAGATCTCATCCAATCACTTAGGCAAGCCTTAGGTAATGACAAGAAATAAAAACTGAGCCTGCTTCTGTTAACTAGTAATCGCTACAACCAGCAGGCAGGCTTGATTCGGACTTCTTATCTGAGTTACATAATAAATTGGTCTGTTTCAACAACTTAAACTCCCCTTGCCTTAGTACCTTTTAGATTCAGACCTTGATTGTTGTTTGAGTCATGCTACTTGGTTGCTTTGTTTGAGGAGGTATATATGAGCCTTCAATGTTTTATGTGCTTTCCCCTCTTAATGTGCAGTCCTATGTGTTTTGTATGTCGCCTTAGCTTTTCACCTTTGAAACATCAAAGTTAGCCTAATATCCCTTCCCTTTAGGAATAGTAGTCCTAAGTGCCTCCGGGACTGATAGGAATGGGACGGGTAATATAGTGGTCGAGACCAATCTGTGCTTTAGTACGTTAACGGGGTGGGAAAGGTAGATATGGATATGATGACCAGTGCGCTAATACCACGTGTAGCCCCTCTTTTGAGGAGTGATTACCGGGTATTGCATTGATGTGATCCATATTACAAATAAACCTAGGACCTCCCCTTCCTCTTTCCTTTTCTTTAAATAATTACAGAATTGTAACTTCTTTTCAAAATCAGCCTTTTAATGTTGGCTTTTTTTTTAAAACTCTGTTTTACTTTCAGACATTCGTGTATTAAAATCCCCTCTTACTTGTAGCCTTATCTGTTTACTATGTTAATTTGCACCAAATTCACAAAGAACTATTTGGCCGGGAACCACACTAGTGGATCTTGAGGGGTGCCTAACACCTTCCCTTTAGGATAATTTCAAGCCCTTACCCTATCTCTGGTTATCAAGCTAACTTAGAAGTGAACCTTGTAGGTGTCCTAATGCACCATAANCAATCTTTTGCATATCATTATCTAAAGGCATCATGGTTCGGAGGCACCATTTTTTTCATAGCCCGAGAACATCATTTCATAGCCTGCGAATCCTTTATTACACGCTTCATGGCCCAGGACACCATGGTCTAAAGACGTCATCCTAACCGTCCGAAGACAACATTCATGGTCCGACGGGAATTTGCATCATGTCTAAATTTACGCACAATATATGCTTGTATTACTTATTTGCAGGTAAACCGGCAACCAACAGCCATCCCGGTAGGAGCATTTCCGCTCCAGTGCCCTCAGCCCAACCATTCCCGTAGGCCATTCATTCACCCTGACCGAAACATTGCGTCCGTTCTTGGAAAGTGCCTATCGGCATACTCCGCTAACGGATCCTGAACTACATATGGCCTTATTCCTATAAGACCAGGGATATGTAGGCAGCTCAGAAGCCAGGGCGCGGCCTATCTTCTTCAAATCGTTTCGTTCGGTCCAAATTTGGCCATCATATCTTTACCCGACAACTCTTTCATCCTTCCCGGGTAAAGAGGGGCAGCTGTTGACACCCAATTTTTTCCCTATATATATTTTTTATGCAGAGTACCTTCAAAATGGCATATGAATGCATATATAAGTATATCCAAGCATTTCCTTATTTTTCCTTAACTTTAAAGATTTTTAAATTAATTTATCCCCCCATTTTTATCCATAAAAATCCAATAATTATTTCTAAAATTTTCTTTTTGGTGATTCATTTGTTGAGATTTTATGTTTATGCTAAAATATAGCTAAGGGATTTTTTTGCATATTATTACAAAATTATGTAGTATTTTTTAAAGCTAAAATTGTATAATTGCAACATTAGCCTCTTTTAGGATTAATTACGTTTATGTTTATAAAAATTAAGTCCTGTATTTTTAAATAGTCAATTATGTGTTATAAATAATATTAGTACCCTTAATATATTTCCAAAAATTAATTTATTATTTTTTATAGATTAAATAGGGAAAATTGGCTATTTAAATGTTAGCCCAATTTCATTTTAATTATAGCCCAATTCTGACCCCAATTGAACCCCGACCCAATTTACCACCCAAACCCAGTTTCAGAACCCGTCCACTTGCCCGTTTTAATCCAGGTCGTTGATCATTCAGATCAACGGCCAATAGCACCCTTGCCTTAATTAATTCCAAACGACCCCCTAAACCCTATCATTTCTCACAATCTGCCACCTTAAAACCCCTTCCCTCTCAAACACTCTCTGCAACACCCCCAAACCCTAGCTGCCGCCACCCTAATCCACCCTAATCCATGGCCTTCCGAGGTCATCTGAGACCTATACCATCTTTCCATGGCTTCTATGTGTTTGGTTCTGTGGTCTCGTGACCAGACCTTGAAGGGATTTGGTCCAGTATTTGCTCGATGACTCTTCTCCGGTCATCCCTGACCTTTCTCCAGCCAGCCATGGCCATTCGAGTTAGACCTTTGACTCTCCTATTTAGATCGGTAAATTTCAAGGCCTTTCTCGTTGCTTTTGGGTTCTTCTGAAACCCTAATCTCTGAGACTTTTTTATTTCTTTCAGATCTACCTTAGATCCATGCTTGCCATGAGTTTTTAAGCATCTTCTCGAAGCTTCTTTAACTTTGCTTTCAAAAGATTCTTCATCTTTTTCGATTAGGGTTCTTCTTTTAAATTATTTGAAACCTCTTCTCTGATTTTAACGTGTTTCTGATTTTGCTATGTTTTGCTCATGTCATTCTCCTATTTGAGTTTTGGCATGTTGAAAACCCTACCCTCTTTTGGGTTCATTCGAGTTTCTAAGACTGTTTTCTAGTAGCTGTTTGATTTATCTGTTTATCATCTTTAAACTCGATTGTTGTTAAAACCCTAATTTCTTTTGGGATCATTCGATTTCTTAAACTGTTTGCTAGTATTTGTTCGATTTATTTGCTTATCATCTTTTAAGCTTGACTATTGTTGAAGAAAACTTATGTCTTTGGGTTTGAAACTGTTCGTTTGAATACCTGACTCGATTTGAAAGTTCCTTGTTTCAGAACCTCTTTTCTTTATGTGAGTCCTTTGATTCTGGGTTTTTACTATCTTTAAAACTCGACTCTGCTTGAAACCCTAACTTTTCAAAAGGGCTTTCTCATCTGCTACTGTGAGACCCTTTACATGCCTCTCATACTCTGTTTCTCTTCACTATTGATTCAATGTGACTTGACCTACATGATTATTGTGCTTCGAGTGTTTGCTATCTACTGAACTTCGTGCTACTTTGTGCTATTATAGGTTTGGCCTCGCATGTCTAGTGTTGTTCACTCTATTTATATGCTGAGGTTCCTTCTTTGATTGATCTTCAATCTTGGGACTGACTTCAAAACTTTTCTTTTGTGAACTCTAATTTCACTAGCGTGTTAAAGTTAATTGATTCCTGTCCTTATTTTGCCTTGTTGAATCTTTTTCCAAAATAAGTATATTTCTGTACTTAGACTCGATTGCTTACTTAATGTTTTTACTACTTCTTTTATGGTAATAATCAGTCTGCCTACAAACAGATTTTCTTTCCTTATTTTGAATTTGTTAGCCCCGTTAAACAAGTGATTCCTCCATTAAAGGGGTATCACTTGGTTGAAGTATTCTGACTGTTGATTGTTTCTATATTTGTATTGAACTTTACTTATTACCTTATTTCTCACATGTTTTCAAAAGGCTATAAATACCCTGCACCCCTCTTCTTTCAAGGACACGAACACAAGGAATAAAATACTTGAGTTCAGAACACACACTCCACTAAAACTCTCTCTTTCCTCTGTTGCTACTAGTGTTACTGCCTTACCTAGCCGGCTGAAAGCCAAGGCTAGGCTGTGGGAAGCTTGCTTACTTTTTTCTTTCTGCATTTGCATCTTTACTGGTATGTTCTAACTAAATTTCAACATCAACAACAACATGTTTCTTTACTATTTCCTTCACCCTTGCTTGTTTCCTACTTGTGTTTAATCAAGTTCTATTACTAAGCATGTTGTAATCTGCCTTTTCTATTCTGAATCAATGCTTTCTTATGTATGAATTCTGTCAGTCAATTATTATGACTTTTGAGTCCTAAACCCCCATATCCCCTATGTGTTTGGTATCTTTGGTTGGTTTGGGGCATGACAGCATTGGACATTGCTGTGCATGACCCAAACCTGACCCCCCCCCTGGAGTCATAACCCCCATATCCCCTCTATATGTTGTGTGTTCTGGTTGATTTATGGGCATGGCAGGACCATCTATTGCAGTGCATGCCCAAACCTGATTCCTGCCCAAGGATATATGCACTTTGCAATGTATTCCCAAACCCCTGACCCCTTTGTATGGAAATGTTGATTCTGTGTTTTACTACTATTTCCCATTACCCTACCCCTCTCTATTCTCCACTCAGTTTTAAATCTCTATTCCTGCACTTCCACCATATTCTTAGACTTAAGTTCTGCCCCTCTTGTGTGAGCCTTGCCTTGGGACCCATGAGCTCCCTCTGAACTTGGACACATAAGGGCTGGCCCTTCCACACTACACTCATCTCTATCTGGTTCTGCAAACATGGGTGTAAGCACTGCTCGGGGTCCTTTGAGACCCTTGGGGAACTCTGACACACCCAGGTCTGGGAAAGGCTTTGAAACAAATGGTATTTTGAGGTGGTTTATTCCCTAACTCAGAGAGGAAGTCAAGAATCAGGCTTCCTCTGGTTGTAACCTCTTGTTTTACATTCATTCTGATGTAATTCATTATTTTGGTTTGTAATAATTTGTAATAAACACTCGAAACCCCCTTTTTCCCCTCTTTGCATCGGGAGATCGGGTTTATGACATTTTGGGTAAAGGGAAACTCGTTCCTTTTGGGAACTGGGTTTTTGCATTTAAAGGTCCTAGGTTTATTTGTAATATGGATCACATCAATGCAATACTTGGTAATCACTCCTCAAAAGAGGGGCTACAACGCACCGGTCATCATATCCATATCTACCCTTCCCACCCTGTTAAGGTACTAAAGCGTGGATTGGTCTCGACGACTATTGCATGCTATTACCCGTCCTATTCCTATCAGTCCCGAAGGCACTTAGGACTACTATTCCTAAAGGGAAGGGATATTAGGCTGACTTTGATGTTTCAAAGGTGAAAAGCTAAGGCGACATACAAAACACATAGGACTGCATATTAAAAGGGGGAAGCACATAAAACATTGAAGGCTCATATATACCTCCTCAAACAAAGCAACCAAATAGCATGACTCAAACAACAATCAAGGTCTGAATCTAAAAGGTACTAAGGCAAGGGGAGTTTAAGTTGTTGAAGCAGACCAATTTATTACGTAACTCAGATAAGAAGTTCGAATCAGGCTTGCCTGCTGGTTGTAGCGATTACTAGTTAACAGAAACGGGCTCAGTTTTTATTTGTTGTCATTACCTAAGGCTTGGCTAAGTGTTTGGGTGAGATCTTATGAACATGATTACTGATTCGGAATGTGGCAAAGCAGTAACAAATTTAAAACGAGCTGTTTGAGATCCTATAGGCATGCTTGCTAATCGTGCTAAATAAGGAGATTAGGTTATTTAAAAAAAACAAGTTTAGAATAAAACTGATTCTAAATTAGACTAGTTTCAGATTCTGCAGACGATAATATCCACTATTGCTGATTTTAATTCCTATAGACATGATATCTAATATTGCTGATTGTAATCCCTATAGACATGATATCTAATTGAATGTGGAATGGAAATAGGCAGGATTTTACTTGGGAATTCCTATAGGCATGATTTCTATACATTATATTGAACATGATATCTGCTTATAGTCGTTTAGATCGTAAAGCATGGTGTGTAAGTGTGGTAACAAACACGCAGAATTTTAAACAAGTCCTATGGGCAGGTTATCTAAATGTAGAGTCAAACATGCAGAATTCATTAGAGGACATATCCTTTAGGCATGGTGTCTAAATGTAAAGTTGAACATGCAGAATTTAAAGTAAATCCTATAGACATGGTGTCTAAAAGCAGAGTTGAGCGTGCAGAATAAAAGAAAAACAAGTCCTATAGGCATGTTTTCTACCCTTCTAACAGACGAACATGCATAATTACCCCCTCCCTTTTCCACTAGCCAACCCCGAGTGTTTATTACAAATTATTACAAACCAAAATAATGAATTACATCAGAATGAATGTAAAAGAAGAGGTTACAACCAGAGAAGCCTAATCTTGAC
>NW_017677955.1:0-675 GCF_001879085.1 Nicotiana attenuata
CAGTGCAAGTTCAGCAATCAGGCGCCTACCTGGAGAGCACGGGAATACAGTTAGAGTTTTTGCAATCAGGCGCCCACCTGGAGAGTACGGGAATACAGTTCAAGTTCAGCAATCAGGCGCCCACCAGGAGAGCACGGGAATACAGTTCAAGTTTTGGCAATCGGCCGCCCACCTGGAGAGCACGAGAATACAGTTCAAGTTCAGCAATTAGGCGCCCACGTGGAGAGCATGGGAATACAGTTCAAGTTTTTGCAATCAGGCGCCCACCTGGAGAGCACGGGAATACAGTTCAAGTTCAGAATCAGGCGCCAACCTGGAGAGCACGGGAATACAGTTCAAGTTTCGGCAATCAGGCGCCCACCTGGAGAGCACGGGAATATAGTTCAAGTTTTGGCAATCAGGCGCCTACCTGGAGAGCACGGGAATACAGTTCAAGTTTTGGAAATCGGGTGCCCACCTGGAGAGCACGGGAATACAGTTCAAGTTCAGCAATCAGGCGCCCACCCGGAGAGCACGGGAATACAGTCAAAGTTTCAGCAATCAGGCGCCCACTTGGAGAGCACGTGATTACAGTTCCAGTTTTGGCAATCAGGCGCTACCTGGAGAGCACAGGAATACAGTTCAAGTTCAGCAATCAGGCGCCCACCTGGAGAGCACGGGAATACAGTTCAAGTT
>NW_017677955.1:3956-7707 GCF_001879085.1 Nicotiana attenuata
TAGCTTAGGGGAATCTCAATAACTAACTTAGGAAGCTTCTAGGAAGCCGGGGGAAGGGACTATTCTGAATTTCTAAAAGTTACATTAGGGGTATGGGAGATAAAACCAAAATTCAAGAAGGTTTCAAGTGTAAATCCGATTCTTTCATGGTTTCCCTAAGGCCTTTCCTATAAAGGCACCTAAACTTGATATGCAAGGCAGACTTGAAGTGAAAAAAAAGCTGAAGAAAAACTAAGACGGCTAGGGCATTGGATAACACCGATTTCCTTGCATTCTCTTGGGGAAAATTGCTAAAACTCTGTTTAAATGTTGCATTTCTGAATCCCTTCATTAGATAGAATCCCTAGGGCTTAGATTCTGCATTTCTGGTTGAAAATGGCCTGATTTTGGTCTTGAAAAGTTCTAGTTTGAAGCTGTTTTAATTTCTGAGGTTACTGTTACATTGCTGAGGGTTGTACTGGTTTAGCTGTTGCTGTTTACTGCTTCTTCACCTCTTTTCCTTTCATTTCCAGGTATTCTTCGGCCCTATGGATAGCACTTGATTTGTAACTCGAAGCATGGGTTTGAAAATGAGATGAAATGTGATGATGTTTTTTTTTGAACATCATCTTTTCTTCTTTCAATTTCATGATCAACATGTAATATTTGGATCCTGATTGGTGTATTTGTCAATGAATGGGTTGTAATTGAAATCTAGATCATGTTAGCTTAGTATATGTTGTTTTCTCATGATTGTGTTATCAGATTCTGTAATCAGTGTTAGATTTTTGCCTTGTGTGCTCATCTTTAGGTTTTACCTTTGAGTTTGGTTTGTACTAGTGAATGAATCAGGAGTTTGGCTCCTTTGGTCTGCATGAGTTAGCTTTTTTGGTTCGCATGAGTTATATCATTCTGAATTGTTATGTAATAGAAATTTGTTAGCTGGACTCTTGGATAGATTCTGTACTGAGCATGTTAGTATAGAATAGGTTATATTAGATCTCTAGCTGCTTTGAAATATTAATTGTTGATATAAATTCATTTGGAATGAGGATTTAAGGCAAGGAAACTGGGACATAAAGAAACATATGTATGCTGAATTTGGGGAGTCACATTAACATGTACATCATTGAGTAGATCGATTATGTATGGGAATTGTAACAGTAGTTCCTAAAATGCTCAATCAAATGGATTCTTCAATTTTATGTGTTTAAGTATTCCCAGTAGTTAATGGTACGTTGGTTCACTGCTGAAACCAAGTAAAGGGCTTGGGGTCTGTACAACTATTTGGAGCCCAGGGCCTCTTGATGCCCCAACCGGGTTTTGCCTTGCCCGGACTCGAACTCGAGTCCTTGCTTGCCCAAATTTGGGCTTGTTCTAGGCCCAATTCAGAGGGCAATCGCAAATAAGGTTTTCATTAATTAGGTGTGGGCGTTTCTTTAGAATAAAAAATAGGATTTTCCTTTAGTCTTTAATGAATTAGTTAGGCCCATTAATTAGTGGAGGTGAGCCATATCAAATAACTCAAATAGCTTATGGCCCTCCGAAGTTTAGTTTGGATTCCTTTTTAAAATTGAAAATCGAGGTGAGCCATGCCAAACAAAGCCTTAAATTGCATGGCCCTCATTTAGTTAATATTTTATCCTTAGGAATCGTGGCGTGCCATTTAGCAAATTTTTCCGTGGCCCTCGCAAAGTTGCAAACGCGTAGTTGCTTTAGGCACGTCATTTTAATAATTTACCTTCCTAAACTCGGGCCGCATTTATGTGACCCAAATCCAAATCTC
The DNA here is from genome assembly GCF_001879085.1 of Nicotiana attenuata. Classification (NCBI taxonomy): domain Eukaryota; kingdom Viridiplantae; phylum Streptophyta; class Magnoliopsida; order Solanales; family Solanaceae; genus Nicotiana; species Nicotiana attenuata. Next base: position 5,722 of record NW_017677955.1, read on the forward strand.
AACAATGTTAGATAAAATATGTCGAGGACCGCGGGTGCTTTTATGTGACGCGGTTCAAGATGTTGCATCTTCCTAAAAAATAATTAAATAAAAGCGGTCATAAAGTTAAAATTGAACCATAGGCTAAAACATGTGTTAAAATCAGATAATAGGCCAAATAATAACAGTTGAGCAACCGTGCTAGAACCACGGAACTCGGGAATGCCTAACACCTTCTCCCGGGTTAATAGAATTCCTTACCCGGATTTCTGGTTTCGCGGACTGTAAAACAGAGTCAATCTTTTCCTCGATTCGGGATTTGAACCGGTGACTTGGGACACCATAAATTATCCTAAGTGGCGACTCTGAATCTTTAAATAAATAAATCTTGTTTCGATTGTCACTTTAAGTTGGAAATAACTTCCCGTCTTATACCTCTTTACGGGGGTGTAAGTAAAAAAGGAGGTGTGACAGCTCTGGCGACTCTGTTGGGGACAAGAACCCAGAATCTCTGGTTCAGGGTTCAGAATTCGAGCTTAGATGAATTGTTATATTTGTCTTTATCTATTATCTAATTTTATTACATGTTTGGGCCCAATGTGCTAAATGTTGCTTTTACCGCTTTGATATTATCTAAACTGTATATAAACTGCTACGAAACCCTTCTCTTCTCATCTTCGGGGATGTGCTCGCTGGTCGTGACTCCCTATTCTGTTAGTGTCATACCTTGAAATAAGAAAGAGGCTCGGACAAGTTACTAAGCCGGATGGCCTTTTGGTTCCCGATACGTAGCCCCCTCCCCGGCTCGAGTTGTCCGCTCGGGTACACAAGTCTAGAACAAATACCCAGGTTTTGAACCTAGAATAACTCAGCCTCATGCCGGATCCCTAGTAGGAACGTTTGTTTGCATCATGTGCGTTTGACTTTGGAGACTCAACATAGGGGTTGGGTCTGTCTAGGACATGTGTACCCGAAATGAAAAGACCATCCTGATGCATCTTACTTGCTACTTGTGCATTCATTTGCTTTGGATTTGCATGTTGACTGGCTTATAGGGGAAAAGTTGAGAAGGAAAGTAAATGGGAGGACTGAGAGAGGTAATTGTCTATTTTTGAAAAACCAATGTCCAAAATATACTGAAACTCTGCCGAAATTTTGAAAAAAAAAAGAAAAGAAACTTTTGTGTTTTTTTTAGAAAAAAAAGTTGGTTTTTGTTTTGTCAAAATTGCCCGAACTTCGCCAGTTTGATTCTCACCGGATGTGGGATACGTAGTAAACCCCCATCGGGTCCAACTTCCACCCCACCCCCTGCTGAAAGGCCGTATTTGCAAAGCCTGGTTTTTACTTTTGAAATGAAAATCTGAAAAAAAAAGTGTTAGCTTTGTTTTTGAGTCAAATGAATCATGATTTTTGCTTAATCACCCTAATAAATGTGCAGAATGAGCACGAGTCAAAATTTGCCAATAACAGTCATGAACAAAATCCCTTTGGAGCTGTGTATGTGGTGGGAAGACCAGGGTAAATCAGGGCAAGATAAGGTCAATCTATACTTGGGAGGTCTTACCGGGTTGCTAAAGATCAGGCCTAGAGGGGAAATCATAAAGGCGTTAGCTACATTCTGGGACCCGGCCCACAACGTGTTTCATTTCTCAGATTTTGAACTCACCCAAACTTTGGAAGAAATAGCCGGATATATTGGGAGCGCTGAGGTTCCTCTAAGACACAAGTATCTGGTTGCGCCAAGAGTCGTCGCTGTGCACAGATTCCTAGATTCCTTAAAGATAAGCAGGAGGGTTCAATACCCAGACTTGGCAGCTGGCTTTTCCACTTTGCAGTTTATATATCAGAGATACGGTCACATAGGAGGGTTTAACGATCCAGAAAACAAAATTTGTAGCAAAGGGAATCGCCTCAAATGGGAAGAATACCGGTGCTTTGCTTTTATGGTGGTATTCTTGGGTCTTCTGGTGTTTCCTAGGAAAGACGGGAACATCGATATATGGATAG
>NW_017677955.1:7964-16725 GCF_001879085.1 Nicotiana attenuata
AGCATTTTTTTATCTTTTTCATTTCTCGTTTCGAAGTCGTTTTTCAGGATATCAAGTGTAGAAATTAAAAGTTTTTTTCTTTGAATCATTCTTTAGATTTCCTTCCTAAGTAAAAAAAGAATCTAAAAATAGTTTTTTTTCTAGGGGGTTTTTCCTTAATAATTTCTCATAGAGTATCTGTTTAAAAAAAAAAAGAAAAATATATGCTTGTTTAAGATTGAGTTTAGAATAGATTATAGAATATTAAGACTAAAAAAAAAAGGAGAGATTTCCTTCTTTTTTTCTCATCAGCGTACTCATTAAGATAAAAAAAAGAAAAAGAAAAAGAGAACGTTAGCTTGTTTCTTTTATTCCCAATCTTCACGAACTACGCAAAGATCTGATTCATGCGGCATCATGATACGTAGGCAACCTACCTAGGGTTCGATCTAATCATTTTTTTTTTAGAATTAAAAAAAAAAAGAAAAAAAAGAAGATGAAATTATGGGATGTGAGAAATGAGAGGAAAGAAAAGAGTGATAATTAGAAAAAAGAGGAAGGAAAATGAGAAAGCCAAGAAGTGCTAGAAAAGAAAAGAAAAGAGAAGATTGAGATGAACAAATTGGGATGATGCCAAGTGACCTTGTGACCCTCGAAGTCATTCTTGAACCGTTAATTGTTGCTAGGGGCATTGCACACAATGTGATATTTTTAGCTGTTAAATGCCCTAACGCTAACATGATGACCTTATTTTGTTCCTTTTTGTTATCTTCATTGAGCAGAAGGGTGGTTGGTTTGTGGTTCTTAAGGTAACTCATCCATACAACACAAGGTCAAAGAGCAAGGTAGCCATGGCTGGCAAAGAGTTGGACACAGGTGTTATTGATCCATCTAAGGAGATTGTTGAATCAGAATCTGAGTTGAAAGAAGAGGTTCTAAGGTTGAAAGGACAGTTGGCTGAAATATACCAAGCCTGGATTAGTGGGCGTCCTCCACCATCAGTTCGCGCTAGCTACACTGAAAGCCTTGTCACCATTCCGCCACTATCACAAATCCAGCTTCCTACTGCTGCTGATATCTACCTGCAACCTTTTCACACTCTACCCGCCAAAACCACCTCACATCCCGCTCCTTTGGACACTCATGTTTTTGTAGTTCCTCCACCAGCTATTTTTCCTCGATCCTCTAACGAGACTGTGTTCAAAGTCCCCGATGCCCAACACTATGCTCTAGAACCAACTTTCAAGGTCTCGGATCCATACTCTCACGCTCCTCATTTTAAGCCTCCCGGTGAAACTGAAAAGCCTGCTAAGACAGTGGAGCAAGACGAGATATCCAGGAAGGTAAAAATCTTAGAGCAGTCTTTAAGAAACATGCAAGGGATAGGGAGCCTGATGAGCGTGTCTTACAAAGATTTGTGCTTGTTTCCTGACATCCAACTGCCTACTGGGTTTAAGATGCCAAAGTTTGATTTGTATGACGGGCACGGAGATCCCGTGGCTCATTTGAGAGGCTACTGCAGTAAGATGAGAGGCGTCGGTGGGAAGGACAAATTTTTGATGGCATATTTCAGTCAGAGCCTGAGTGGGGTAGCTCTGGAGTGGTACACCTGCCAAGACGCTAGCAGGTGGTACACATGGTACGATATGGCTCAGGCCTTTGCCCGGCACTTCCAGTACAATATAGAAATCGTCCCGGATCGCATGTCCCTCACCAAGATGGAAAAGAAGCCTAATGAAAGCTTTAGGGAATACGGGCTCAGATGGAGAGAGAAAGCTGCCCGAGTCTATCCCCCGATGGAAGACAACGAGATGGTCGAGTACTTTCTTTAAGCTCAAGAGCCAACTTACTTTGGGTATTTGATCTCTGCTGTGGGTAAGTCTTTTAGTGATGTCGTAAAAATGGGAGAAATGGTAGAAGATGGGCTGAAGTCGAGCAAGATCATGAGCTATTCTGCTTTAAAAGCCACAACACAAGCATTTCAGAACGACACAGGAAGCTTGCTGGGTCAGAAGGAACATGATGATGTTGCCATGGTTGTCTCAGGATCACGACATGGTCCAACGGGTCCGCCTCACCAATATACTCAGCCTCAACCCCAACCCCAAACCAATCCTCGAGCTCCATATAATCCAACCTAGTATTATCCTTCGAACAATGTCCAGTCATCTGGCCAACCACCGGGTCACTCCTTATGGCAAGCGCCAGCACCACATAATGCACTCTTTCCTTCAGAACATTTTCGAGCACCCAACAACCCTAGAAAATAGGGGCAGGGAGGGGAACAAAGGCAAAGAAATAGTTTCACGCCAATCGGGGAGTCCTACACAAGCCTGTTCGAAAAGTTAAAATATTCTGGCCTGATTGAGCCGCTCCTCGGCTATACTCCGGACCCATATGCAAAAGGTTTTGATCCTACTGTACGGTGCATGTACCACTCTAATGTCCAAGGGCATAGCATTGAAGATTGTCGTGCTTTGAAAAGGGAAATAGAAAGAATGATTCAAGAAGGGATAATTGTGATCAAGGACAGTGACAGGGAGTATGAGAATCCTCTTAGGAACTTGCTGACTGAAGTTAATGATTGAAATTGGTAATGGTATTGGCAATATTGTTGTGGAACTCAGTGGCTAAGATGTCGAGCTTGGTAATTGGAAAGGCGCTCCCTTTTTGGTTACCCGGGGAGGAGTTCTGGTGGTTTATTTTGTTGTCATTTCTGTTGTCTGGGTTATTTCAGGGTTGTAATCCAGATATTGTCTTGTGACTCAAACCCTTCTATCCTTTTATTTTGCCTAGTTCATTTAGTCGTAGTACCCCTTTTAGTGTTATTTAGGTTTTTCCAGGGTCGTAACCCTAGTGTGTTTTGTTTGTTTTGTTGTTCAAACCCTTTCACCGTCTTTCTAATGCAATTTTTTGTTTTCTATTATTTCTAGTCATTTTTGTTTAGTTCTCTTTTCATTTTATAGTTCTTTTCCTGCTGACTCTAGTGACATAACATGCACGCATAATTCTTAGCCCGGTCTTAAAAGTTAGTTTAGTCATGAAGCAATGAAACAAGTTTGAAGATGATAGGGACACTTGAGGGAAATAAGTATAGATTTGGATATTTTGAGATCATTTGAAGCTCGAACTGTGTGAAACTGGGGCAGATAATTTGGGAAGTTAATAGGATGACAAGAATGCGTTACAAGAGAGTGCATCCCAGACAATTTGAAGCGAGCAACTTTGAGTTCAAGTGCTTCTCAAGTTACGTGATGAAGCCAAGGGAGTTTGTTCCAAACAGACGGAGGGTATCCATCGTGAAGAAGAAATCACCCAATGAGAGTTCTGTACTTGACAAGGCACTAAAAAAACAAGTGGAAGGCATATTAGTGATATCAATGCCGAAGCCGCAAAAGAAATGTTGTGCATGATCTTCCTTTTTCATTCTCAAGTTGCATGTGTTGTACTTGGCATTTTCAGAGATTGGGAGGCCCTCTTTCAGCTACCCAAACACTTCATACCATTCGATACCCCTTTTGAGCCTATGCTAATTTTCTTTACCTCCCCTCTTTTGGAATCAAGTCAGAGTCATAAAAAGGAAAGAAAAAAATTCATGTCCCCATAGTTTTGTTTTAGAAAGTTCATTCTAAAAGAAAAGTCAAAAAGGAAAAAAAAATCAAAAGAGAAAATAGAAAAAGAAGAAAAAGAAAAAGAAAAGAAAAAGAAAAAGAAAGGAAAATAGCAACAAAAAGTATCTGTTTGAACTACGTTCAACCTTATTCTTGTCACCACAAGATACGTAGGCAGCCTTAAGGTTCGGTCGCACCAAATAAAATATTTCATAATCCCACGAAGTCGAGAGTGGGGCAGTCTTTATTAGAAATTCCATCTCGAAAAGAAAACGAAAAAAAAGAGAATCAAATTCCCTTGTTGTAGAAATTGGGGCAAAGTTGTTAGAATGGATTCCAAAAGTTGTAAATAAATTAACCCCGTTGTCTTTGTTATTTTGAGCCTTTATGATATTCTTTCTTTCTAACCCTGTCCAAAAGCCACATTACAGTCCAAAAGACCTCCCAGATAATCTTTGAGAGTGCCGAGCCAGACATGCCAAGAGCATATAATATTTCTATCGTGGTTAATGCCCTGTCATCTGCAAAATCAGAGGAAATTAAATGAAAAAGAACAAAATGAGAGAGTCTTATCGGTGAAAACCTTCATAGGCACCATAAGGCGACAAAGTGTTGAGAGAAAGAAAAAATGAGAGAGGCTTGATGGTGAAAACCCTTCGGGCACTGCAAGTCGAATAAGGATCGTGAATCAGATAGGATAATCGGAGCATTGAAGCCCAGTTTCATGGCGAAGAGGTACAACAAGAGTGGAATATTAGACTTGCTTGACAAATTAAGCCACTTAATCCAAAAGTGCATGTCATGGTCATTAGAGTTGGTATCCACATCTCATAAGTTTCTACTTTGTAATTTTCTTGTTAGGTATCATCTCTTTCCATTGTCCCTTACTCTGCTCCTTTTGTTTTGTTTACTTCCTTTTCATGAGTTTATTTGGTCAGAACAAGTGAGAAATGACATCAAAATTTGCTACCAGCTTTGCAAATTGCATAAAACGGAATCTGGCTAGCACATCAAAGTGGCATAAGTAAGGAAAGAACAGTATGCGCACTTAGTTGGTAACAATCAACGTGCTTTGGGATTCATGTGAAATGCAAAGGTTCGGTATATGTCAATTCATGAGCACAATGCAACAGATAAAGAGTAGTGGGTTTGAACGGATCAGAGGTTTTCTGTGATAAGGGTGACAGAGAAAGTGCTTAGTCAATAAACAAGCAATGTTTTTCAAGTTGAAATCAAAGTTATCATGGCAAGTGAAGGAGCAATCACCCTCAAAGTCAAGGCCACAAACCAACCACCATGTTTAAACTCACAAGTGTTCTTTGTCTGAAACAGGGACGAAAGCTATGTTCATATCAAAACTTGGAAGCTTGAATTTTCAGGTGTAATGCCTAATTCTGCTTACGCAAAGGCTATTGAGAAGATCACACATCACCCCTAGGAGAAACACTTCCTAGCCTGGGTTTTCAAGTTATATTTTGTTGTAGGAGACACACTTCCTAAATTGAGATTTTACCCCAAGGAGACGCACTTCCTAGTTTTGGATCATATGAGTTTGAGTCACTGAGGTTTTACCCCTAGGAGATGCACTTCCTAGTCTAAGTCTTTCAAGTTATGTTTGGCTCTAGGAGACGCACTTCCTAAATCGAGATTCCATCCCTAGGAGGCGCACTTCCTAGTTTTGGTCATTTAAATTCACCCTAGGAGACGCATGTCCTAGTTGGAGTCATTGAAGTTTTACCCGTGAGGAGACGTACTTCCTAGTAGGGATCTTTCAGATTATACTTTTTAGGAGACGCACTTCCTAGCTTTGGTCATTTAAATTCATTCCTAGGAGACACACTTCCTAGTTTGAGTCATTGAAGTTTCACCCCTAGGAGAAGCACTTCCTAGTCTGGGTTTTTTGGGATATACTTTTAGGAGACGAACTTCCTAAATTGAGATTTCACCCCTAGGAGACGCACTTCCTAGTTTAGGTCATTTAAGTTCAGCCCTAGGAGACGTACTTCCTATTCTGGGCCTTTCAAGTTATATTTTGTTTTAGGAGACGCACTTCCTAAATTGAGATTTTGCCGTTAGGAGATGCACTTCCTAGTTTTGGGTCATTTAAGTTCATTCATAGGAGACGCACTTCCTAGTTTAAGTCATTAAAGTTCCACCCCTAGGGGACACACTTCCTAGTCTGGGTTTTTCAAGTTATATTTTGTTTTAGGAGACACACTTCCTAAATTGAGACTTTACCCCTAGGAGACGCACTTCCTAAATTGAGATTTCACCCCTAGGAGACGCACTTCCTAGTTGGGTCATTTAAGTTCATTCCTAGAAGACGCACTTCCTAGTTTGGAGTCATTGAAGTTTCACCCCTAGGAGGCGTACTTCCTAGTCTGGGTCTTTGAAGTTATATTTTGTTTTAGGAGACGCACTTCCTAAATTGAGATTTTGCAGTTAGGAGACGCACTTCCTAGTTTGGGTCATTTAAGTTCATTCCTAGGAGACGCACTTCCTAGTTTGAGCCATTGAAGTTTCACCCATAGGAGACGCACTTCCTAATCAAGGTCTTTCAAGTTATTCTTTTAGGAGACGCACTTCTTAAATTGAGATTTCACCTCCAGGAGACGCACCTCCTAGTTTGGGTTCAATCAAGTTTCACCCGTAGGAGACGCACTTCCTAATTTGGGTCATTCAGGTTTTATTTTTAGTAGATGCATTTGCTATTCAAAGTTTCTTAGTTTTACTCATAGGAGACGCACATCCTAATCGAGTCATTAGTTTAATTCTCATCATTGCATCGATAGCATAAGTGGTTTACAGTTTTGCTAACAACTCACAAATCTTCCTAGTGCAAACTGGGGCAGAAAATTTTGTTTGTTTTGTTGTTTTGATTGCAGGAACCCACCTGGAGAACAAGGAATTCGCTTTGGAATTATTTCAAGTTCCAAGTCAGTAGTAGGCGCCCACCTGGAGAATAAGGGAAGTCATTTCATAATTCAATTCAAGTTAGAAGTAGTAGAAGCTCGCGGCAAGAAGGCGAGTCAACAGTCCGAGATGATCAACAAAAGTAATCTCAATCCAGAATAAAAAAGAAAAAAAACAAAAAAAAAGAGAAAAAAAGAAAAGGGAAGTGAATCCAAAATGCAGAAGCTGAGACAAGAGGAGGATTGCTCAAGACATGACTGAAGTCACAAGCACGGTGTATCCGATTTTGATCTGAAGAAGCCGTGGAAGAATGAATGAGCACTTGCAGCTAGCAAGCATCAAGGTTCAAATCTAAAGTCTGCATGAAGAACCATTCAAGACTCAAGATCAAGCGTCAGAGGTCTTATAGATAGGAATCTTGTAACTTATAGTTGGCAGGCTTAGTTAGTCTTTTTCATTTTTTTGATTTTGATGTAATAACAGGACCGCGGACCGGAACCTCGACGGCACCTCAATCGCCTCTCCACCTCGGTATACTCCATCACTGTTCCTACTTCTGAACTACACGTGGCCTGATTCCTTTATAGCCAAGGATATGTAGTCAGCTCAGATACCAGGGCTCGGTCACATTCTCCTTTCTCTTAGTATTTGGTCTATCTAAATAAGGGTCGGGTCAAAAAACCTGTCTCGTCGTTCTTTGTCTGAAAACTCTTCGCGTTTCCAGTCAAAGAGGGGCAGCTGTAGACATGTGATTTTTGACCCTCCCCAAGATTTTACATATTTTAACCTATAAGTATTTAGTTTAGGTTTAATAGCGCTATTTTAAATAGTTTTGACTGTTTTACTTTATTCTATCACAAAAAAAAACAAAAATTACAAAAAATATTTTTCATCTTTAGTTTAAAGTTAATTAGTATATTTATATTCATAGTATTATAACATTTGAAAATACAAAAATTAGTTTCACTTTTAGTATTTAGTTTTATTCTAGTAATTTATTTTAATGATTTCACAATTTTATAGTTATTACTTTAGGAATTAATATTTTTTTAGTTAGTAGAGCTAAAGGGCCATTTTTAAGGGAAAATTTGGCCAGAATTTGGCCCAATTCGAATCTAGCCCATAATAACACAAGCCCAATACCCCCAAAACCCTAGACATAGACTTAAAAGCAACCCCAAGAGACCTAGAGTAGGGGATCAACCGTTTGGACCTTGAGACCCCCCTATCAGACGTCTCTTCTGCTCCTTCATTTTTCAAAACCATTGTCATCTTCTTCACAAAACACACACACACGACCCCAACTCCAGCGACCCCTCGCCGGAAACCAACCCCACCAAAGAACCGAGCCGTTCCTGCTTCTTCATCTTCACCTTAACCTCATTCCCTTTGAGAAGAGAAGAAGCAGCCCTTGGCTAGCTTCATCAACCTGCGCAAAAAAGGGAGGAAGACATACACACACAGATCGGAAGGGAGGAGATCCAAAAATACACACACCTATCATCGGAAGGGAGGAGATCCAAAAATACACACACCTATCATTTGTATCTCCTGTCGAGAGGCTTGAGTTTCGAGGTTTCATTTGAGGTGGCTCGAATCCATCGCCGGTGACCGTCCGAGGTTCTGTCCAAGTTCCGACCAGTTCGTGACTTATCAAGGTCTTGTCACTTTTGCATTTCAAGGCTGCCATTCATGTAAATTTCAGATTAATAGAGGTTTATCTCTTCTTCTCCCTCTATTTCATGTGTTATTCTTATGTGATGGTTCTGTGAAGAATTGGATTTCGTGGTCGTTGCTTTGTGTTCATCATTGCACCACACTTTAATTTTCATTTTTAATTTCTTTTATTTATTCATTGATCTTGTTTGTTAGTGCTCGTTTAGTGGTAACGCCGAATCTGGTCCTAGCTTTAATCATTGACTTAATGTAATGTTAGTAGATGATTTGAAGTTGGGCGTGGTTGGTTTAAAGTCAGATCCAAAACTTGATTAATAATGGGTAAGAATTTGAGCTTAAGAAAGTTTATGTTATTCTTGTTTTAGTTCTCTTTCTAATTACTTGCATCCAGAAATAGGAATGCTGATGAATAACTATATCTAGTCAATTTGATGAGAATTTGGTCAGTTATTTCAATTATGGAAAGCAGACGAATCCTATTCACTAAGCTCTATTTGGATTTTAGTTATGATATTGATCTAGGGCTCCTAAAATGATTTGCTTGATGAGTTCTCTATCCCGTTTACTAAGTTTGTAAATTC
>NW_017677955.1:22097-25666 GCF_001879085.1 Nicotiana attenuata
ACTAAAAAATAAATAAATACATTCTTAGAATATAAAATTTATTCTAAAAAGAAAAAGTTAAAAAATAAAAAGAAAAAGATTAAAAATATATATGGTTTCTTTTAATAAGTAAACTATAGAATCTTTCTTAGTATCATTTAAAATGCATGTAAATATTTAGTTTTTTTTCTATATTGTGAGAAATGCTAGTTAATCTTTTTATATTTATAGTTTAATTTATCTTTTAAAATAAAAGACAAAAAAAATTAAAAGAAGAAGAAGAAGAAGAAGTTACGTTAAAAGAGATAAAAGTTTGTAATATCAAACTTTATCTCAAAAAATCTAGCTAACAAATCCCAACTTCCCCCTACCCCATAATCACACACCCACAACATCACAAACACACGACCATCACGTCCCCACTCCAATCACGTTCCCTACTCCAAAAACCACTAACATCTCTTTATAAAGATTACTGCAAGTTAAGTTGAGAGGGGGGGAGAAAAAAGAGGAACGACCTCCAGCAATAATCATCTGCCAATGCCTCCTGCTTCTTCTTCTGCTTAAAAAAATCACGGCAACCAAACCACCATTAAAGGTTGTCGAATAATCTTCAAACCAACCGAAAAATACAGAAAAATTGCTTCTTCTTCGCTAAAAAAGTAGCAGCTCCAAAGTTGAGTTCGTCGGGGTCGAGGTCGCCGACTTGGTTTTCGGTTCGAGGCGCATTTCAGTCCAGATCTTGTCGTCAGTTTTCTCGTGTTTTTGCTCCTTTCGAATCATCATTGTATAAAGCTTTGGGATGAAAATGTTGGATTATAATTAAGAAAGCTTCTCACTATAAGGTTCAGTTTTCTTTTCTCTCCACCTTTGTATATTTTGTTTGCTTGTTCTCTGTGTTGCTCGGTGATCAAACACATGATATTTTGCTCGGTTAATGTCCTTTTACTGTATTTTGATCTCCGTTAGTGTCCATCTATAGTAGACTTTTTAGAGTTTTGGTTATTCGTTAGTTTGGATTAAGAAAACATTCATGTGAGTTTTAAATCATATTTAATGGATGTTGATTTTGAAACATCCGATTAACAATATTTCGTTAATCATGCCTCAGCATGTTTCCATGTTTTGTACATTCTTATTTGGTTCTTCTATTATTTACATTAATTAGGTATTTTGTAAGATAGGAATGTTAATACTTTATTAAGTTATTATGAATTTTAATATCTATAAAGAATAATTGATTCTCTTAATGATTATAATAGTGGTATCATAATATTGCTTTCACAAAAATCTCCTATCCATAATTCACAACCTCACAATAATCTCAAAGTAAGAAAAATAAAAATATTCGTAGTAATCTCAAAGTAAGAAAAATAAAAATATTCGTAGTTTGCTTTAGGTGCGATTATAAATAAATTATCGTGATTATGCACACGTTCGCGTGACATAATTATAATTTCAAAAATAATTCAAGGTACGCGTTTGCGCGACTTTTGCTAAATAACTTTAATATTATATAAGCATCATTAGTTATGTACACGTACGCGTGACATGATTTTTTTTAACGCACTAAATAAATGGGTACACGTGCGCGTGACTCATTTCAAGATAGTTCTGTAATACCGAATAATCAAGCAATTAAAAGCGGTAAAAAGGTAAAACGCATATAGGATCTAAAACATGTAATAATCCGTTAATTAATCCAAGTATAAATTTTTAAGCGACCGTGCTAAAACCACGGAACTTGGGTGTGCCTAACACCTTCTCCTGGGTTAACAGAATTCCTTACTCGGTCTTCTGGTTTCGCAGACTTAAAATAGAGTCAATCTTCCTCGATTTGGGATCTAAAATAAACCGGTGACTTGGTAATTATCCCAAGTGGCGACTCTGAATAAAATAAATAATCCCATTTCGATTAATGTCACTTTAATTGGAAAAACTCATATCCCCTCGGGATAAAAAGAGGTGTGACAGCTATGGCGACTCTGCTGGGGAAGATAACCCAAAACTTCTGTTCAGGGTTTAGAATTCGAGCTTGTAATGTGATCTATACTTGGCTTTATTAATTTGATGTTATTGCGGTGTTTTTGGGCCTAATGTGCTAATTGCCGCTTATTTACCGCTTTGATATTATTTGAATTGTATTAAACTGTCTTCTTACGCCTCCCTTCTGAGTCTTCTGAATTTATGGTGCACACGTGCGCGTGACCCACTTTTCTGTTAGAAGTCATACCAATTAGAACGAGGCTGGGTCAAGTAACTAGGCGGGGTAGACTTACGTGCTCCCGGTACGTTACCCCCACCTCGGCTCGGGCTGTCCGCTTGGGTAAGCCAGGTCTAAAACACTCCCCCCAGGATTTAAACCTAGAATAACATAGCCTCATGCCGGATCCCTAGTAGGAACGTTTGTTTGCATCATGTGCGTTCGACTTTGGGGACTCAACACAGGGGTTGGGTCCGTCTAGGACAGGTGTACCCGAGAATTGCAAGACCATCCTGATGCATCTTATCTGCTACTTGTGCATTATGTTTGATTCGGCTTGTGCATGTTGACCGGTTTCTAAAAAGAAATTTATAAAAATCAAAATAAAAATTTAAAAATTAAGGAAAAACCAGAAGGGAGAAAATTTACCCTGTTTTTTTTTTTAAAAAAAATCTCGGTATTTACCCCAAAAGATTATTACAATATAAACCTGGATTTTTCAAAAAGTGTATCCTATTCCTGAAACATATACAGAACTACGCGGGTCTGATTCTCACCGGATGTGAGATACGTAGGCAAACCTCATCGGTTCCGGCCCTCAATTTTCAAAAATTCAAAATTATTTTTCTTTAATTCCTTCTGTAGAAGTTTTTCTTTGAGACATCAAATTTAAAAATCTAAAAATATTTTTTTTCTATTTAGAAGTCCTTATTAAAAAAAAGGTTCAAAACCCAAAAATATTTTCTTATTTTTAGAAGTTCTGATAGTCTGAATTCACATAAGAAAAAGAAAAAAAAATTAGTTTAGTTTACTTGAGTTCTTGATCTTCCCGAACTACGCAAGATCTGATTCATGTCTCTACATGATACGTAGGCAACCCACATCAGGTTCGATCAAATCATTTTGAAAAAAAAAAAGGTGGAAAAAAGTGGTTAAAAAAAAACGAAAAAAAAAAGAATAAAACAAAGAAAGAAAAGAAAGTAGTTTATTCTAACATTCTTGTTGTTTTGAAATAAAAAAAAAGTTAAAGGTGGTCGGTTTGTTGGTTTGCAATGGCGAGTCACGCAAACAATCCAAGATCCTCGGAAGTAAAAGCATCTTCTCAACAAATGGAAACAAGCACCATTGTTGTTGATCCAAGATCAAGAAAAGGCAAGTAGGAAAAGTTGGCGGTAAAAAAATAAAAAAACTGAAAGGCAAATGTGGGATTGACTTTACCATATTTGAGCAATAGGACATGGCATGCTCGGGATGATTTGATGATGGGGAATTTGATCCAGTATTGAAAGTCATAGTAGCCATTGCCGCGGCAGAAGAGAAACAAAAAAACGGGCGCCAAACCCTGAAAGCCCTATCAGACGGGAGTCTCGGTAGCCGGTCTTGCTAT
>NW_017677956.1:0-11964 GCF_001879085.1 Nicotiana attenuata
TACAATTAAGCAGTTAAATCATTAAGCATCGATGCTTCCCTAAAGCTAACAACAGATTTTAACTTGACATAGGGTTAGTATAAACAGAAAGGATTAAACGCAATTCTAAAGTACTTAATGGTAACCGATTGATTAACTCATTTTAATTAGCACAATGTTACACTCCGTCACCTTACGTATCTGGGGCATCTGTTCAAAACATCAATAATACCAAATACCTAAGGGGAGTTCCCCGCGACACAAGGTTAGACCAAGCACACTTACCTCCGAACCGGCTCAAAATCAACCAAAAACACACGTTCTTGCCACGAGTATTCGATTCCAAATGGCCCAAAATCTATTCAATTCAATTGCATAATGTAAATAAGCACTTCAAGAGTAAACTGCATTCTACAAATAATTATTCAAAGCTAATACGCGAAAATTAGGTAAAAATGACGCAAAATAAGCCCCTCGGGCCCACGTCTCGGATCGGGTAAAACTTACATTTTTGGAAATCCTCATACTCTCACGAGTACTATACATGACAAGAAACACTGAAATCAGAGTTCATTTGGCCCCTCAAATACCCATTTTAAGGTCTCTTAATCTCAAGCCCTAATTACCCATTTTCCCAAAATTTTCCACCACTAATTAGGTCTTTAAATCACATATAAACGAGTTATGAAGTAAAATGTTACCTCCAAGTGATTCCCTTTGGTTTCCTCAAAAATCACCCTCAAAAGCTTCAATCCCGTTCAAAAAATGGTGGAAAAAAATGAAGAAGGGTCGCGGATGGATTATTTAAACCCTGCCTAGATATCCCTTCTTCGCCGACGTGGAAGAACCTCGCATTCGCGTAAGAGCAACTTTGTGGTCCAAATTCCTTCATCGCGAACGCGATGACAAGGTTGCGAACGCGGTGCAAAAACTTCCTCTCTACCGAACGCGGGAAGAGACTTCGGCGAACGCGAATCATTAATTCCCCACCAACACCCCAGCTCCTCTTTGCGAACGCGAGACCCCACTCGCGAACGCGAAGAAAGGAAACCAGAAACTGACCGCTGGCAACATCTTTCTGCAATTTCTAAGTTCCAAAAATGGACCCGTTGAGCATCCGAAACACCCAAGGCCCCCGGGACCTCAACCAAAACATGCCAACAAATTCTAAAACATCATTCAAACTTGTTCCAATATTCGAAACGCTCAAAACAATATCAAAACACCAATTTAGCATCGGATTCAAGCCTAAGAAACTTCAAAAACTCTCCAAAATTTGCTTTCTATCAAAAAGTCTATCAAACCTCGTCCGAAATGACCTGAAATTTTGCTACACACATCACATTCAAACACTACGGAGCTACTCAACTTTCGGAATCTCCATTACGACCCTCGGATCAAAATCTCACTTTCGAACTGGAAACTTTAAAAATTCAACTTTTTGCAATTTCAAGCCGAAATGAGCTACGGTACCTCCAAAACACCATCCGAACAGCTCCTAACCCGAAATCACCACAACGAATCATAACGGAACCATCGGAATACCATTCCAGACCGTCTTCACACTGTTCCAACTACGGTCAAATTTCCAAAACCTAAGCTCTCTGATTTAGGGACTAAGCTGATCCCCAAACTCTCCGAAATTCAAATAATTCCTCCCGGCAACTCACAATAGCAAACACAAACACGGGGTAAAGCAGTTAATAGGGGATTAGGGCGTAACATTCTAAAAACAACCGGCCGGGTCCATTACATCCTCCCACACTTAAACATTCGTTCGTCCTCGAACGAGCATAGAGACAATACCTGAAAGTAGTGAAAAGATGAGGAGTAACGACTGGCATATCCTGCTCGTATCTCCCAGGTCGCCTCCTCAACCGGGTGACCCCGCCACTGAACCTTCATAAGATGGCAATGTTCTTTGACCTCAGCTTTCGAATCTGCCTGTCCAATATCGCCACTGGCTCCTCGATATAAGATAGTATCCTTGCCCAACTGGACTAAACTGAAATCCTAACACGCTGAATCGGGACGGTCCACGCGTGATACTCCGGAGCATCGAAACATGAAATATCGGGGGAACGCTCCCTGCCAGGCTGGGAGGGTAAGGCAAGCTCATAGGGCAAACTTTTCCCAACACGCCTCAATATATCTCAAAAAGACCAATAAACCTTGGACTCAACTTCCCTTTCTTCCCAAATTCTCATAACGCCCTTCATAGGCGAAAACCCGAAGCAGAACCTGCTCTCCGACCATGTAGGAAACAGTCACGAACCTTTCCGTTTGCTGACTCCTTCTGCCTTGGACTTAGGCTGTCACGGAAGTCTATCCTGAATACCTAGACCCTCTCCAAAAGCAATCCTGAAACAGCTCTGATACCAACTTGTCACGACCCAAGTTCGCCCTCCGTGAACTGTCAGTGACGGCACCTTAGTCTCTACGACTAGGTAAGCTAACAAGTTTGCGAAAAAAAAGAAATAACAAAAATAAACTATCCAAACTGCAGAATATAATACAAATCAAACTTCTTACAATGAACTACATTTTTTCCAAAACTCGGAAATCTCATGAAATCACAAGCTATGGAATAACAACAGTGTTCTAACTCCAGAGTGTCTAAACAAAAGTAAACACAGAAGGCCTAAATACTATGAGCTAGAATGGAAAGGGACTCCTCGGTCTGCGGACGCAGCGGCAGACATACCTCAGAGTCTCTGATGGATCGCTCCGCCTCAAGGATTGGTAGGACTGAGGTCGAAGAACCTGGATTGCTGACATGAAAACATGCACAGGAAGGGCATGAGTACACCACAGCGGTACTCAGTAAGTTTCAAGCCTAACCTCGGTCGCGTAGTGATGAGGAAGGCAAGGTCCCTTATTGAGGTTAAAGGAAATGTAAGAATATAATAACAGCTTTTAGAATAAGACAGTTATACTTAAAGTGGCAACAGTAAAAGGTAACACAGGATAAAGACGAACAACAACAACTTTAACAAGAACAACAAGTAATCAAGCGGAAAAAACCAATTACAGCTCATCGCAGAGATAACAACCGGGGATCTCCCAGGATACCGTTCCTATACATCCGAAAATATAAATATCCAGGTGGATCTCCCGGAGTGTAGTCCCGTAGGTCCCAACTCATAAATGCGCGGGGATCTACCGATACCACACACTCGTAGTCCAAATATAAATAACTCAAATACGGGGGAATCTACCGGGTGGGGCAATTCCTCGTAAGTTCCAATGTTAAAAGGTGCAGGGGGATCTCCGCGGAATACAACTCGCGTGAGTCCCAAAGTAAGCAATACCAGGGGGATCTCCGGCGATACGCGTCCCGTAGTCCCAAAGTAGAAATACACAGCAGCAACAGGAAGAATACTCAATTCAGACCAAATTCACACCAAGGTAAAGGCAGGTATTTCTAAACCTAGCGATGCTGCACATAATTAAATAAGGCGGCGTTAAATTAAACAATTAGCAATTAATCAATTAGACATGCTTCCCTAAGCTAACATACAAGTTTAACTTGCAGTGTAGTATAAAAAGGAAAAGGAAACGCAATTGGTGTAGTGAGGATCATAGGAAACCGGATTTTTCAACATATTATCACAAGTACGCACTCGTCACCTTACGTTAACAGGGCCATTTCAAAACAATCAAATAATACCAAATCCAAAGGGGAGGTTCCCCCACACCAAAGGTTAGACAAGGGCCACTGTAGCCATCGAACCGGCTCCAAATCAACCCAGAAACCACGTTCTTGCCCGAGTAATTCGACTCCAAATGGCCCAAAAATCTATTCAATTAAATTGCCCAATAATGTAAATAACACTTCAAGTAACTGATTCAACAAATTAAAGAGTTCTAAGTATAATACTAGCGAAATAGGTAATATGACGCAAATGCCCCTCGGTCCCACGTCTCAAATCGAGTAAAGAACTTACATTTTTGAAATCCTCATACTCTCATCGAGTCTATACATGACAATAACAGACTGAAAAATCGGAGTTAATTGACCGCTGGCCAAATACCCTATTTTAATGTCTCTTAATCTCAAGCCGCTAATTAGCCCATTTTCCCAAAAATTTTTCCACACTAATAGGTCTTTAATCAACATATAAACGAGTTTATGAAGAAAAAATGTTACCTCGACAGTGATATTCCCCTTTGGGGTTTCCTCTAATAAATCATCCTCAAAAGCTTTAAATCGCCGTTCACAAAATTGGTGGAAAAAAATGAAGAAGGGTTCGCGGATGCGGCTATTTAAATACTGCCGCAGACATCCCTTCTTTCCCGAATCGCGGAAGGGACCCTCCCGCGTTCGCGAAGAGTAGTACTTCGGCTTGGGTCCAGAGATTCCTTCAATCGCGCGAACGTGATGACAGGTCGCGGAACGTGGTGCAAAAATTTCCTCCCTCCTACGGGAAACGCGGGAGAAAAAAAGAGGAACTTTCAGCGAACGCGAAGCATTAATTCCTCACCAGCCGCTGCAAGTTCCTCTTCGCGAACGCGAGGACCCACTCGGCGACATGCGAAGAAGGAAACTAGAACTGAGCTGCTGCACTATTTTTTTGCAATTTCTAAGTTCCAACAAATGAACTATTGAGCATAGCGAACACAACGAGGGCCCTCGGAGACCTCAAACCAAACATGCGCAAACCAATCCTAATAAACATCAAATTCAAACTTGTTCCAATCTTTGAAACGCTCAAAAACAATAATCAAAAACCACCCAATTTTTAGCATCGGATTTCAAGCCTTAAGAAACTTCAAAAACTCCCAAAATACGGGCTTTTCTATCCCAAAAGGTCTATCAAACCTTTCGTCCGGAATGACCTGGAATTTTGAGCACACACGTCAATTCAAACAACTACGGAGTACTCCAAACTTTCGGGAATTGCAATTCGCGACCCTCAGAACAAAATCTCCGACTATCGAACCATGAACACTTCAAAAAAAACTTCAACTTTCGGATTTCAAGCCTAAAATGAGCTACGGACCTCCGACAAAACACATCCGAACACGCGTCCTAAAACTGAAATCACCCCAACGGAACTAACGGACCATCGACATACCATTTCGAGGTCCCGTCTTCAACACAACTGTTTGAGTACGGTCAAATTTCGCAAACTTAAGCTCTCATTCAGGGATAAGTTCCCGAAAACTCTTCGAAATTCCAAATAATTCCTCCCAGCAACTCACAATAGCAGACACAAACACGAGGAAAGCAGATAATGGGATCGGGGCGTTAATTCTAAAACGACCGGCCGGGTCAGGTCTACAGTAGTCAGGATTGTGGGACTCGAGGATTCATGTTCATAAATTACATCTGGGACCGTCTGGTCGAAATTAGTTGGCCAAGATGCCTATATTATAGTTAGAGGAACCATATTCTATTAGGGCCATTGCATGGAAGTTGGTTTATTTTATTTGCCTTACGTTGTTACGTCTGGAAGCCGTCCTCCCTTCTTCCCTTTTTATTTTGCTTCTTCCCTAGAAAGTTTTGGTTTCTAGTTTTGAGTATCTTGTAATGTCGCGGATAATTGAACTCTTATATTTTTGTATTGTGATTTCCGGTTATCCATTTCAAATACATGCATGGATTCACTAGTGGCCGCAGAAGCGAAGCTTGGGAATGTTCCTTCCAGGTAACCGTAGATGCGGTGAGTTTGTTCGCAGAAGCCGCAACCGCTCCTGGCGGTTAGAGTTCCGGGCAGATGCGGAATATGCATTTAAATGAAAGTCGCACTATGCGACGTCAGTTTTCCGCAGAAGGCGGGACCGCAGAATGCGGTTCCATGACGGCAAAATGGGAGTCGCTGGGGGCAGGAAAACATAAATAGTAGCCTTTGCGCTAATTGAGCCATTCTTTCCATTTCATCCGGGTTTAAGCTTTTGAGAGAGATTTTTGAGGAAAAAAGGGGAATCGCTGGGGTAACGTCCCTTAGACTTCATGACTCGTTTTTATGTGATTTGAAATCCTAATTAGTGATTGAGGAAATTTGGGAAAAATGGGTAATTAGGGCTTGAGTTTAAGAGGCTTTTAAATGAGGATTTAGGGGTCATTTGGACACATTTTCACTGTTGCTTGTTATTTATTCGTGAGTGTAGGAGGTTTCAATAGACTTGTTATTGGTCATTATAACCTAATTTTCGGCGTATTAAGTTAAAATTTAATTTATAGAGTCAGTTACTTGAGGTTTGTTATTTATACAATATGCGGTTGATTGAATGATTTTGGGGCCATTTGGAGTCGGATATCTCGTTGGCAAAGGCGTGGGTTTGGGTTGACAAGCCACTTACCTCGAACCCGGCTCAATATCAAACCTAAAACCACGGTTCTTGCCACGAGTATCTCGAATTCCAAATGCCGTAAATCTAATTCAATTCAATTGCATAATGTAAATAACACTTCAAGTAACTGATTATACAAATTAAATTCAAAGCTAATACGCGAATTAGGTAAAATGACGCAAAATGCCCCTGGGCCCCACGTGGTCTCAGATCGGGTAAACTTACATTTTTCGGATCCTCATACTCTCAGCGAGTCTAACATGAGCAAGAACACTGAAAATCAGAGTTCAATTGACGCCCTCAAATACCCATTTTAAGGGTGTCTCTTAATCTCAAGCCCTAAATTACCCATATTTTCCCAAATTTCCACCACTAATTAGGTCCTTTAATCACATATAAACGAGTTATGGAAGTAAAAAATGTACCTCCAAGTGATTCCCTTTGGTTTCCTCAAAAATCACCCTCAAAAGCTTCAATCCTGTTCAAAAATGGTGGAAAAATGAAGAAGGGTCGCGGATGGATTATTTAAATACTGCCTAGATATCCTTTCTTCGCAAACGTGGAAGAACCTCGCATTCGCGAAGAGCAACTTTGCTTGGGTCCAGATTCCTTCATCGCGAACGCGATGACAAGGTCGCGAACGCGGTGCAAAACTTCCTCCTCCTACGCGAACGCGGGAGAGACTTCGCGAACGCGAATCATTAATTCGTCACCAACCCCAGCTCCTCTTTGCGAACGCGAGACCCCACTCGCGAATGCGAAGAAGGAAACCAGAACTGACCGCTGCAACATCTTTCTGCAATTTCTAAGTTCCAAAAATGACCCGTTGAGCATCCGAAACACCCAAGGCCCCCGGGACCTCAACCAAACATGCCAACCAATCCTAAAACATCATTCAAACTTGTTCCAATATTCGAAACACTCAAAACAACATCAAAACACCAATTTAGCATCGGATTCAAGCCTAAGAACTTCAAAAACTCCAAAATATGCTTTCTATCAAAAAGTCTATCAAACCTGTCCGGATGACCTGAAATTTTGCACACACGTCACATTCAACACTACGGAGCTACTCCAACTTTCGGAATTCCATTACGACCCTCGGATCAAAATCTCACTATCGAACTGGAAACTTTAAAAATTCAACCTTTTGCATTTCAAGCCGAAATGAGCTACGGACCTCCAAAACACCATCCGAACACGCTCCTAAACCCGAAATCACCCAACGGATCTAACGGAACCATCAGAATACCATTCCGAGGCCGTCTTCACCCTGTTCCGACTACGGTCAAATTTCCAAAACCTAAGCTCTGATTTAGGGACTAAGTGTCCCAAAACTCTCCGAAATTCCAAATAATTCCTCCCGGCAACTCACAATAGCAAACACAATCACGGGGAAAGCAGTTAATAGGGGATCAGGGCATAAATTCTAAAAACAACCGGCCGGGTCGTTACATCCTGCCACACTTAAACATTCGTTCGTCCTCGAACGAGCATAGAGACATACCTGAAGTAGTGAAAAGATGAGGGTAACGGCTGCGCATATCCTGCTCGGTCTCCCAGGTCGCCTCCTCGACCGGCTGACCCTGCCACTGAACCTTCACAGATGCAATGTTCTTTGACCTCAGCTTTCGAATCTGCCTGTCCAATATCGCCACTGGCTCCTCGACATAAGATAGATCCTTGTCCAACTGGACTAAACTGATATCCAACACGTGCGACGGTCACCGTGATACCTCCGGAGCATCAAAACATGAAATATCGGGTGAACTCCTGCCAGGCTGGGAGGTAAGGCAAGCTCATAGGCAACTTTTCCCAACACGCCTCAATATCTCAAAAGGGCCAATAAACCTTGGACTCAACTTCCCTTTCTTCCCAAATCTCATAACGCCCTTCATAGGCGAAACCCGAAGCAGAACCTGCTCTCCGACCATGTAGGAAACATCACGAACCTTCCGGTTTGCCTGACTCTTCTGCCTGGACTAGGCTGTACGGAGTCTATCCTGAATCACCTAGACCCTCTCCAAAGCATCCTGAAACAGCTCTGATACCAACTTGTCACGACGCAAGTTCGCCCTCCGTGAACTGTCGTGACGGCACCTAGTCTCTACGACTAGGTAAGCCTAACAATTTGCGAAAAAAGAAATAACAGAAATAAACTATCCAAACTGCAGAAATAATACAAATCAAACTCTTACAATGAACTACATTTTTCCAAAACTCGGAATCTCATGAAATCACAAGCTATGGAATAACAACAGTGTTCTAACTCCAGAGTGTCTAAACAAAAGTAAACACAGAAGGCCTAATACTATGAGCCAGAATGGAAAGGGACTCCTCGGTCTGCGGACGCGGCAGACATACCTCGAAGTCTCTGATGGATCGCTCCGCCTCAAGGATGGTAGGACTGAGTCGAAGAACCTGGATCTGCACATGAAAAACATGCACAGGAAGGGCATGAGTACACCATAGCGGTACTCAGTAAGTGTCAAGCCTAACCTCGATCGCGTAGTGATGAGGAAGGTCAGGTCCCTATTGAGGTTAAAGGAAATGTAAGATATAATAACAGTTTTAGAATAAGACAGTATACTTAAGTGCAACAGTAAAAGGTAACACAGGATAAAAGAACAACAACAACTTTAACAGAACAAAGTAATCATGGAAAAACCAATACAGCTCATCGCAGAGATAACAACCGGGGGATCTCCCAGGATACCGTCCTATAATCCCCAAATATAAATATCCAGTGGATCTCCCGGGTGTAGTCCCATAGTCCAACTCATAAATGCGCGGGGATCTACCGGAATACCACATCCGTAGTCCCAAATATAAATACTCAATACTGGGGGAATCTACCGGGTGCAATCCCGTAGTTCCAATGTAAAAGTGCAGGGGGATCTCCCGGAATACAACTCCGTTGTCCCAAAGTAAACATACAGGGGGATCTCCCGGGATACCGTCCCGTAGTCCCAAAGTAAATACACAGCAGCAACAGGAAGAATACTCAATTCAACCAAATTTCACACCAAGGTAAAGCAGGTATTTCTAACCTAGCATGCTGCACATAATTCAAATAGGGCCGTAGAACAATTATACAATTAAAATAATTAGACATGCTTCCCTAAGCTAACAACAAGTTCAACTTGCAGGTAGTATAAACAAGAAAGGAAAACACAATTCTAAGTACTTAATGAAAACCGGATTTTTCAACAATTATCACAAGTACGCACTCGTCACCTTACGTACAGGGCATTTCAAACATCAATAATACCAAATCCTAAGGGGAGGTTCCCCCACACAAGGTTAGACAAGCCACTTACCTCGAACCGGCTCCAAATCAACCCAAAACCACGTTCTTGCCACGAGTATTCGACTCCAAATGGCCCAAATCTATTCAATTAAATTGCATAATGTAAATAACACTTCAAGTAACTGATTCAACAAATAAATTCTAAGATAATACGCGAAATTAGGTAAATGACCAAAATGCCCCTCGGTCCCACGTCTCAGAATCGAGTAAAACTTACATTTTTTGAATCCTCATACTCTCACGAGTCTATACATGACAATAACACTGAAATCGGAGTTCAATTGACCCCTCAAATACCCATTTTAATGTCTCTTAATCTCAAGCCCTAATTACCCATTTTCCCAAATTTTCCACCACTAATTAGGTCTTTAATCACATATAAACGAGTTATGAAGTAAAAAATGTTACCTCCAAGTGATTCCCCTTTGGTTTCCTCAAAAATCATCCTCAAAAGCTTTAATCCCGTTCAAAAATGGTGGAAAAATGAAGAAGGGTCGCGGATGGGCTATTTAAATACTGCCCAGACATCCCTTCTTCGCGAACGCGGAAGGACCCTCGCGTTCGCGAAGAGCAACTTCGCTTGGGTCCAGATTCCTTCATCGCGAACGTGATGACAAGGTCGCGAACGTGGTGCAAAATTTCCTCCTCCTACGGGAACGCGGGAGAGACTTCGCGAACGCGAAGCATTAATTCCTCACCAGCCCCAGTTCCTCTTCGCGAACGCGAGACCCCACTCGCGAATGCGAAGAAGGAAACTAGAACTGGCTGCTGCAACATTTTTTTGCAATTTCTAAGTTCCAAAAATGACCTATTGAGCATCCGAAACACAACCGAGGCCCTCGGGACCTCAACCAAACATGCCAACCAATCCTAAAACATCATTCAAACTTGTTCCAATCTTTGAAACGCTCAAAACAACATCAAAACACCAATTTAGCATCGGATTCAAGCCTAAGAACTTCAAAAACTCCCAAAATACGCTTTCTATCAAAAAGTCTATCAAACCTCGTCCGAATGACCTGGAATTTTGCACACACGTCACATTCAACACTACGGAGCTACTCCAACTTTCGGAATTGCATTCCGACCCTCAGAACAAAATCTCACTATCGAACCATAAACTTCAAAAATTCAACTTTCGGCATTTCAAGCCTAAATGAGCTACGGACCTCCAAAACACCATCCGAACACGCTCCTAAACCTGAAATCACCCAACGGAGCTAACGGAACCATCGACATACCATTCCGAGGCCGTCTTCACACTGTTCTGACTACGGTCAAATTTCCAAAACTTAAGCTCTCATTCAGGGAATAAGTGTCCCAAAACTCTTCGAAATTCCAAATAATTCCTCCCAGCAACTCACAATAGCAGACACAAACACGAGGAAAGCAGATAATAGGGGATCGGGGCGTAAATTCTAAAACGACCGGCCGGGTCGTTACAGTAGTCAGGATGTGGGACTCAGGATTATGTCAAATTACATTTGGGACCGTGGTCGAAATTAGTGGCCAAGATGCCTATATATAGTAGAGGACATATTCTATTAGGGCCATGCTATGAAGTTGGTTTATTTTATTTGCCTTAGTTTGTTAGATCTGGAACCTCCCTCCCTTCTTCCCTTTTTATTTTCTTCTTCCCTAGAAGTTTTGGTTTCTAGTTTTGGAGTATTTGTAATGTCCGGATATGAACTCTTATATTTTTGTATGTGATTCCGGTTATCCATTTCAATACAGCATGGATTCACTAAGTGGCCGCAGAAGCGAAGCTTGGGAATTTCCTCAGGAACCGTAGATGCGGTGAGTTGTTCGCAGAAGCGCAACCGCTCCTGCGGTTAGAGTTCCGCAGATGCGGAATATGGCATTTAAATGAAAGTCGCAGATGCGACGTAGTTTCCGCAGAAGCGGGACCGCAGATGCGGTCCCATGGCCGCAAATGCGGGAGTCGCTGGGCAGAAAACATAAATAGTTGCCTTTGCGTAATTGAGCCATTCTTTCACCATTTCATCCGGGTTTGAAGCTTTTGAGAGAGATTTTTGAGGAAAACAAAGGGGAATCGCTTGGAGGTAACGTCCTTGACTTCATGACTCGTTTTTATGTGATTGAAGACCTAATTAGTGATGAGAAATTTGGGAAAAATGGGTAATTAGGGCTTGAGTTTAAGAGGCCTTTAAATGAGGATTTGAGGGGTCATTTGGACTCCGATTTCAGTGTTCTTGTTATGTTTAGATTCGTGAGTGTAGGAGGTTTCAATAGACTTGTTATGGTCATTTAACCTAATTTCGCGTATTAAGCTTAAAATTTAATTATAGAGTCAGTTACTTGAGGTGTTATTTACAATATGCGGTTGAATTGAATAGATTTGGGCCATTTGGAGTCGG